>NC_090026.1:120137251-120269751 GCF_037176765.1 Anolis sagrei | reverse complement strand
TGATACTGTTAATAGCAATGCATGTCTTATGATTGTAACCTCGAGGGTAAAGTTTTTGTGGGTAAATTAGCCTAATCCCCGTTCCTTATTTCGCCAGAAGATGTTCAGGCAGGAGCTCCTGCCTCCAGAAAGTAATCCGTCTCCAGATTTGTCTTGCTTGAAGGTGGTGTGATGAGGGAGAGATTTTAGAATTAATTTTAAAGCCAACCAAAATACAATTGTATATTAGATAAAAAAATATTGCATGAATGGTTAGATATTCCTCTTGAAATAGCTCTCCTTCCTGAAGTAGAAAAGCAGCCCAGTAATGGGCCATGTTCCAGAAGCATTCTCCTTTTTTCCCACATCTATGGCAGGCATCCTCAGAGGTTGAGGGGTCTGTTGGAAACTAGGCAAGTGAGGTTTATATATCTGTGAAAGAACTCTTGACTGCTTGAGACAAGTGTGAATGTTGCAATTGGGCAGCTTGATTAGCACTTATTGGCCTTGCAACTTCAAAGCCTAGCTGGATGCTGCCTGGGGAAATCCTTTGTTGGCAGGTGTTAGCTGGCCCTGATTTATTCTTGTCTGGAATTCCCTCCTTTTTAGCGTTGCTTTTAATTGATTGTCCTGATTTTAGAGTTTTTTAATACTGGTAAGCCAGATTTGGTTCATTTTTATGGTTTCCTCCTTTCTGTTGAAATTGTGTATTTCAATGGCTACTTTGTGTAGTCTGACATGGTAGTTGTTAGTGTGGTCCAGCATGTCTGTGTTCTCAAATAATAGGCTGTGTCCAGTAATGGTCTTTTCAGAAGGGAGAGTTGTTTGGGGTTGCATCAAGCTCTGATAGCATGAAAGGTAAGAGTAAGCAATAGGACAACCCATTGAGGCACTTTTGGGAGTAAAAGATGCCCCAGGTTCAATCTCCAGCATCTGTAATGAGGGCTGGAAAAAGATTACTGAATGAAATATTGGAGAGCTTGTGTTAAGTGGACTAGACAACATGAAGCCAAATGGACATAGTCTGATCTGGTATAAGGTAGCTTTTCATACTCAGTTCCATCTTGCAATATGACTTTTACTTGGACAGTCCAATCTTAGGCAGTTTTTAGACTAAGGATTTGGAAGTAAATCCCGCTGTTTTAGTTTAGTCTTAGATAAGCAAGTATAACATTGCAGACATAGACTGTAGCTCAGAGATCGATGGCATGTTTTCTTTGTGTGAAGTCCCATTCTCAGTCCCTGGCATCACGTAAGGCAGTGAAATAATATTGTCTAAAGACTCAGGGATATGTTCTCAGCTGTTTGACAATATTGTTCAAAATGAATCATTATCTTGGGTTGGTATAAGCTGTGCTTCCTTTGGACCCAGCATTCTTATAGTAGTGAATCAATATTGAATGATAGAAATCGCTGCATCCTATGTTTGCGAAGGGGTAATGGCTAGTAGGTGGAAATTCTATCTAAAATGAAGTGGTCTTCGAAGCTGCAGTTTGGACATGTGAGGAGGGGGACCAGCAGGTTGAAATCAACACTGAAGAGATAGTGACAGACATACAACTTTTCAAAGGTCTTTCCAGACCACAGTGTTGTGCCTGTTAGTCCAGTAATGAAGGCCACTTGTAGCCTGTACATCTTAATCTTGCAATCTTGTCAACACATACACCTACACACCTTCTTAGTAATTATGGGTAAATCTTGTGTAATATCTTCATGTGAAGGAATCTTGGTGATCTTTCCAAAAGTTTTCTTTCATGTATGTGGTGGGAGATGACATGCCTGTATTTTTCTGAAAAGAGTAGGTGTACATCTTGACAGGGTGGGCAGGTTCTTCTGTCCAAGGAAAGACTTGTTTTGGGAGGGGGGGAGCTTTGTAGGAATCAAAACTTCAGGAAAAATGTGCATTTTGTAGGTAGGGGCAGTAACAATGTTTGGAAAATGTGTAATTGGAAGTTTTGACTAAATATCTCAAGTTATTCCTGTCTGAACAAATATGTACAAATTTACAATACTTTTGGTCTTCTCAGTAGACTTTGTATCTTGATGTAATTTGTTTTCTCATTTAGTTTTGTCATGGTAGAGAAAAGTGAAGTTCTAGGTACATATTCTTATCTCTCCTTACATGTTAAAAACAGCAAGGCCACTAGTTCTGCTAACTTAATCAGTTAAAGTTTTTCCTGGCCTTCTTGAAAAGCTCAAACCAGTGGAAATAGTCTGAATGTCACACAACTTGAGAATTTCCCAGCTCCTTTGTTTGTGTGAAGTTTCAAAAGTCCTGGCTTATTTGTAAGATCTCTACATGGATACCTAAAAAAACTATGGATAGTAGTGAACCCTATATTTTGACTACATTTAGGAAGAAGCAACCATAGAATGGCACTGGATGACAGAGCAGTGGACCTCTCTGCCCCGGAGTGTGGTGGAGGCTCCTTCTTTGGAAGCTTTTAAACAGAGGCTGGATGGCCATCTGTCAGGGGTGATTTGAATGCAATATTCCTGGTTCTTGGAAGGGGGTTGGACTGGATGGCCCATGAGGTCTCTTCCAACTCTTTGATTCTATAGAGAGAGCCATGGCCACTTCAAGGGGTAGGGGGCTATTTTTCAGAGCACTTGTATGGATAAGGGGGTGGTAATACAGTATACATTATTCTGTATTTAATACACAGCTCACTGAGACATGTTGTTTAAATTATGATGGAAGCTGCCTTGCCTTCTCTTCCATATGTGTTGACCAAAAAATCTTGCCCTTCAAAGTTTTTTAAGGCAGGTTTAAGAGTGTGAGCCATGACCACCTGTGAGTTTTGTGATTGAATGCAAAGTTGTACATGGGTTTCTCCACTTCTGATCTTTATGTTTGGTTACACTGGCTGTACAAAGTACTTCCATATTGTAGTAATAATATAGCATTTTTTATTAAACAATATCACTATTTCAGTGCTTAGACGCATTCAAATCCATAATGTCTTTAATGCATACAATAGCCCTGTAAGATAGAACAGTGTTATTCCATTACTGCCAGGTGGAAGAAGGAGGTTGAGACTAAAAGCATAGTTCCTCATGTAATGCCACCTTATGGGGCAATGCTGAAATGTTACTTGTATTGATGATTTTCTAAGTTATAATGCAGTCGTCGCTTCTGTACTTTTCCACATCTTTGGCATATTTGGCAAATGATGTTAAGTTGGTCTCATATTAACTCTTGCTTGTGAAATAGCTTTCTGTTCTACCTAGAAAAGTGTGAAGCCTGGGAGACTGCAGAGGAAAAACATGCCTGCAGCCTGATTTGGCTGTAAAGCTCTAACCACATTTTGATGTGTATTACAGAAATCTAATGGAGAAGCCTGCACCCAGAGCGGAGGATCGTACCTGGAGCTGTTCCTGTACTGCAAGAGGAAGGCACAGAATCCCCTTAGGTGGAACTGCTACAGGGCTGGCAGCCAAAGTGGGTGAAATGTTGAGCACATCTGTCTCAAGTTCTCCCCTAACGCTTGTGAGTCGCAGTAGCCGCAGCAGCAATTTGAACTTGAGCAAAGATGTGGTGCAGCGGAGCCTGGTGCTCTTTACGGTGGGCACTTTTCTCGCACTGGTGTTGAATCTGCTGCAGATCCAGAGAAATGTGACTCTGTTTCCTGAGGAGGTCATAGATACCATCTTCTCCTCTGCTTGGTGGGTGCCCCCTTGCTGTGGCACAGCAGCAGGTGAGTGATTGAGATAAACTGTAGTTGACTGGCAGGTTGTATTTGCTTGGGGAAGGCCGTGGAGGGGCTTGTTACTTCACTGAAGTTATGTTTTGGTTAATTGCCCAGCTTTATGCACATTTTCTTTCCTTTTTTTCGCAAAATCTTTGTCCAGAAAGGGTTCTTGAGTGGCATTCATTCCTTTGTTAGACATTTCTCAAGAATGGCTTTACCAATCAGAATTTTAGGCACCTTGTACATTCATCTCAGTAGTAAGTAGATTTGCAAAATATTAAGAATAGATAACAAAGCTTGGTTAGCTCTGATAATTCATGAGCAGAGTTCTAAAACTTACAGTCAGACACATGTCCTTTGCTAGGAACAACCAAATTTGGGGGGGGGGGGGGCAGCAAACGGACCTGGGCAGCCTGTCGCATTCCTTAACCGGTCCTGCTGTGTGAGTTGGCACAGTGGCTGATCCTGAGAACAAGGAAGAGTTTCCTCTAGCTATTGTCTGTCAGGATTGAACACAGGGGCTGGGGTGACTCATCACCAGACTCTGCCTTCCTGATTGGCTGTCTCTTCAAACTGGTGAGCCGCATGTTCCTGTTCTTATTGGTTGGCTTCATGAACATGCCACACACTTGAATCAAAAACAAGGAAGTCACATGTTTTGACAGCAGAGAAGGGGAAGTGAAGCTTGGCTGGGTGCCTATTATAAGAGCAGCTGCAGCAGTCGGCAGAGACCTAGGAGTTCTTCAAAATCCCAAACGGTGCAGAAACCTGTGAATGCTAATTTAAAATAGGAAGCCCTTTTGCACACAATAGATAGGAAGCATATACCTGAACTAAGAGTGAACTAAAAAGAGTATTAAACTCAACATGGATGAAAATCTTAGTTGTTTGCAAACTATGAACCCAAACACTTTTGTTTGCCAAGTTTTTGAATAGAGCTACTAGGAAAAGCCAACAGAACACATTATTCTAGAACATGTTTTAGATTGCTTTCCTATTAAAATGGATATCATGGTCTATTCAAGCTGATGTAGCACCATTCAAACCTGGAACTCTTCAGAAATGAGAGAATTCGAAGGGAATGCAAAAAGTGCTAAATAAGCTGATCAGGACTACTCACTTGTTATGGCTCCAGATGCTGGTTAATGGAGCCCCCATGATCCCTCAATATTTGTTATGTTGGTTGTGGCTGATGGAAGATGCATTCAGCAATCTCCAGGGAGGCACAGATAATCTCATTCCAATTATCTCTGATGATGATGTGAAGAATATTATTTCTATTTTGCAGTGACAGTCTAGGTGTTAGAAAGTATAGCAAGTTCGTACTAAGGCCATTGTGTAAATGGGTGGTTATACAGAATTTTTAACCCCCCAAAAGTAATTTCCAAGGTCATGTAGCTACTGTGGTTCTCCTTCAGTTTAGTAAATCAGCTATTTTGAAAATGATGTGATCCCAGAGTGTGTTTTCTGGCATCCTAAAGTATAGCTTAGAAAACATTTCTTTTCAGTACTAAACAGAGTTGGTGCTAGCATCGGCCTGATGTACCAATCCCTTTGCCTATAGTTGTTATTCCTGGGCTGAATTAAGTATTATAGCTAGCTTGTGCTGATCAGCCATACAATCATGTTTTGTATGGGGAAAGAAGATAGCTTTGGCAAGCTAACACAGAAAAAGAGCTTGTCTATTGCTAGTCTATAAACTTTTCATACCAGATATAAGAACTGTGTAAAGATTACCTCTTTGTGTGAATGGGATTTGGAACCAAGTCAAAGTCAGCAGGGCATAGTTCTCTGATTATGACTTTGGAGACCATGGTTTGAACCCCAGGTGAGTCATGGAAATTCACTGAGTGACAACTCTGTGGTCAAACTTATTGCAAGGTTTTCTTGACAAGATTTGTTCAGAGTTGGCCTCTCAGCCTCAGGGAGGGAAAGCCCCTCTGAACAAATGTTATCAAAATAGGTAAAAAGTTTGTTGATCATTCTGAAATGCCTGCTGCTCAGTGATTATTTGTTAAGCCCATAACTTACCTGTCACTAGAAAAAATGTAATAATTAACTACTACAGTGGATGTTAAAAATCAGTAATAATTCCATCTCAGAGCATATATTTTACATATGTACTTCTCCCGTCATTATCAGATGAGGACATAACTTTATGGCTTTAAGGTTTTTAAGAGTCTTCAAACTTGGGTGCTTTTTGAAAGTTGGTAAGCATGTAGAACGTTTTCCCACCAGTGTTATAGAAGGGAGGCCAGTCGTCCGATCTGCTCCTGCTGAATTTTGGGAAATGTAGTTTAAGGAAGCAGAGGGCCTCTCTAGCAGAAAATTCCAAAGGCTCTGCCCTGAATTCCATTTCCCAGAATTTTGCAGGAGGAGCTCTAGTGATTGACCAACAATAGCCTCTGTTCTGTAATGCTAGTGGGAAAATGTCCTTAGTTTCTTGATAGTAGGGAAGATAATTGTGTAACGGAACTTTCACTCCTTCCTGGAATTACAAGTGGCAAATATCCGTTGTCCTGTAGCATCCCAACTAACAGATCGAATTGCACTATAATACATGAAGATTAAACTTTTCAAATGTTTTTATATACGTAAATCAAGCTTTTTTGTGTATGTTGTGGAGATGAATATGTAGAGGTATGAAATAACTGTATGAATAAATTGTCTTTATTTTTTACAGCTGTTATTGGCCTGCTTTATCCCTGCATTGACAGTCACCTTGGAGAGCCTCATAAATTCAAGCGAGAATGGGCCAGCGTAATGCGATGTATAGCAGTCTTTGTTGGGATTAACCATGCAAGTGCTGTATCCTTTAAATAATTTGCAAATATCTGTACTGTAGTTACAAGGAGAATTCATTTTGATAACTTTTAGATTTTTTTAGGCAATACGTGATCAACTTTTAACTAAAATACCACATATAAGCTGAAAAGACTCAATTTCTCAGATGTTAGTTTCTATACTTGCTATACTTGCTTCTCCTTAAAATATGCCCTTGAATGTGTGTGACTTGTGGGTTTTTTCTATGAACTATAATGCTATTTCTGTTAGCAGAAGGGAGACCCTTATCTCCTATAGCAGGACAAGGGTTTGACTCTGATTCCTGGAAGACTGCTGAGGAGATTTTGCTATTTGTGGTCTGTGTTGGTATCTGCTAGTAACAGGTAAATTTTCAGGGTGGAATTAATGAAATATTAGGGGTCACATAAGATAAAGGGTCTGCTAGAAATAACCTCATTGAAATCAATGATCAGAAGTGTTTGCATAGAATTGGAAAATCATGCGAAGCCAGACTTTTTCTTTGAATGTTATTATAGCATCTCATAGAACTACTAACTTCCCTTGCATTGTCTGGACTGATTATACAATGAATATTGTGTGCACACACCCTTTATGCGAGGGTGGGTCAAAAAGTTTTGCTTTCTGTGTCATAAAAATGTTATGAATGAACATATAACAACAGATCATAACCTGAACTGTCCTCTGCTCAAAACTCCCGTTCAATATGGTCACAATCAATTTGTACATGTTTGCGCCATCGTTTAACCCAGGCATCAAAACCATTTTGGAAAATTCAGGGTTTTGCTTTGTGACCCATGATTTTAAAGCTGATTTAACGTAATTGATTCTGAAACTTGTAGGTTGTCTTTCAAAAAAACAACCTACGTGGTTTCAGATTTAATGACTTGAATGACATTAAAACAGCTTTAAATTTAAGGGTCACAAAGCAAAATCCTGAACTTTTCCAAAATGATTTTGATGCCTGGGTTAAATGATGGAGCAAATGTGTGCAAATTGATGATGACTATGTTGAATGGTGGTTTTGTGTAGAGGACAGTTCAGGCTGTGAACTGCAGCAACTTCTGTTATATATTCATAACAGTTTTATGACACAGGAGGCAAAACATTTTGACTCACCCTCATATATTTGAATAATGGAAAGCGTCATAGTTGTAAGGAGAAGTATCTCAGAAGCAAGTACTTAAATAAATGATAAATTTTGTGGTTGTATTTGAGAAAGTTTGTGGGGAAAAACTTTTCAGTCATTAAGATCACCATTTTTTCCTTAGCTTCTTAAATAGAAATTGGATTTTGCAAACAATGTCCAGCTCTCTTTAACACTAGCAGCTTTGTCACTGGGCCTGTGGTGGACATTTGATCGTTCAAGAAGCGGCCTGGGCCTTGGAATCACGATAGCTTTTGTAGCTACTCTGATTACTCAGTTTCTTGTCTATAATGGTGTTTATCAGTAAGTATCTCTCTCATTATGTCACTTGAGCTTGTCCCGGCTGCTTTTGGAATCTGAATCAAGTTTAAACTTGTATTACATTCTTAAGCACTATTCATGCATTGTTTTGGTAAAAAGTGAAAATCAGTAGCACCTGTGTCACAGTGGCATTACAATCTTCCCATAATAAAGGTAAAGGTTTCCCCTAACATTAAGTCTAGTCATGTCCAACTCTTGGGGTTGGTGCTCATCTCCATTTCTAAGCCAAAGAGCTGGCATTGTCCTTAGACGCCTCCAAGGTCACACAGCCAGCATGACTGCATGGAGCTCCATTGCCTTCCTGCCGGGGCAGTGCCTAATGATCTCACATTTGCATATTTATGAACTGCTAGGCTGGCAGGAGCTGGGGCTAACGGCGGGAGCTCACCCCGCTCCCTGGATTCAAACTGCCAACGTTTTGGTCAGCAAGTTCAGCAGCTCGCCGCTTTAACCTGCTGTGCCACTGGGGCCTCTTCCCATACATTTATTTTAATTTAATTTTAAAGTAATTTAATTTATAATGCATTCTTCCTATAAATTTTTTGTATTTAAGGATTATACTTTGTCTATGCTAAATTATAAAGCCTCCTTCACAGTAGAAATTCAATGGTCTTCTAGGAAGGGTAGAGCTTTCCCTTCTCTGCCAGCTTCCAGTGTTTTTTAATTATTTTATAATTTCATGTAAGTAACTTTTTTAAAGGATGTGCTGCATGCAGTTTACAAGGCTGAATGTGTAGACATCCTCAAAAGATGTTTAATAGCAACTACTAAAGAGTAAGCCCTAACCTAGCACAGAATGGCAGTGGTGGAAATAAATAGTAAGTAAAAAGAATATGTTCTTCAGTCAGATACTTAGTGTTGCTGACAAAAGGTGATATGTCAATATATGTGTTCATAATACTGTCACTGTATTTGTCCAGTGTAGTCAAATGTTGATGATTGAAATGGACAGGTCTTGTTGCTAACAGGCTCTAACTTGGTCTTTTAAAACTTTTTTTAGGTATACATCTCCTGATTTTCTTTACATCAGATCCTGGCTGCCATGTATATTTTTTTCAGGAGGTGTGACTGTGGGAAACATAGGACGACAACTGGCTATGGTAAGTATCATGCATGTTTAATAAGCACTGAAAGTCCATTGTGCCCCATTAGAAGGTGATTGCAAGAAGTGTGGCCACAGGTTAATGAAGGACCAAAATGCTTCCATGACATGTTTGAGAAAATGAATGTATTGGAATGAACTTTTCCTATGTTAGGTTTCAGAATAGGGCTGTGAATGGCCATGGCAGAAAGCGGTTATCTGTGTGAAGGATGGATGAAACTTCGTGCAGCATAGCCAGAATGAGGTAGCGTAATAGTAGATAGCCTACAACTCTAGTTTTTTACATGCTAATTATGATATAATTAGCCATACGACTGTACTTTCTGTGTGGAGAGTGCTTGACAGTTTCACATTTGATAGAAATTGAGAGTTAAGCTATTTATTTATTTATTTTGTATCAAAAATATTGCATAAATTAGTATAAATTGATTAAAAATAGAAGGCTAAATATATTTTGACCAAAAACGGGCAACAGCAACCACATTCTCTGTAGCCTCAAGCAATTCTTCCTCTGTGCATGAGGCAGGGCATTGTGGACAAGCATACAGATGCATTATTGTTTGTTCTGCTCCACAGTCGCACAAGGTGGAAGATTCTTCTAGGTAGTGCCATTTTGCCAGGTTATCTTTTGATCTGCCCACACCATTTCTGAGTCTGTTCAGGGACTTTCAAGTTGCCCATTCTTGATTTAGACCCTGGAGGAAGACCCTGGAGGAAGTTAAGCAACGTAGTCTTTGGGAAGTGGCTAGAACCTGAAAGCAATGTTTTGGACCATGGTCCTCATATTGGAAACCTATGTGTTGTTCTTCTTAACCACTTCCCTCCCCTTTTTTAAAGTAGGTGGATAAGAATTGCCCTCTTTTCCTGTCACTAGAAATGTGTTTTACATACAGATATTGTTTAAGTGTTGTTCCCCCAGCTGACTAGATTGTTTATTGCTGCTCTGGCCAGAGTGAAGAGGGGGGGGGGGGGGGGTACAGTTGAAGACAGTTCCATCTTGTCTCCTGTGCTTTACTAATTATAATATAATATATTGTATATACAAATAATATTTATAATATAATGTAATGCAATATAATACTACTAATAATACAATATTACAATTATATATTTTATATTACATGTAATATTACTAATAATATTACAATATAATGGTGTAGTACAATATAGTAATATATAATACAGATATTGTACATACTATGCTAATAATTTAATGTGTGTGTGTGTATAGTAAGCCGCACTTGCGTCCTCTTCGGGATGAGAAGGGTGGCATATAAATGTCGTAAATAAATAAATATTGGAATGCTTTAATGGCACATTACTTGGTCTGTACAAAATCAAACTCGTGATCTTCCACTAATTTCAAAGAACATAATCAGATTTCAGTGCAAGCCAAATATTGCTTTTATTTTTAGAAATTACAGTAACATTTCTTGTTTTGATCACAGGGTGTTTCTGAGAAGCCTCACAGTGACTAAAGGCGGCTTGAATGGCCTGAAGTACCTGCAGGAAGATAGAACTAAGATCTCTTGTTGATTCCAAACTAGGATTTCTTCTTCTTGAATAGCCTGAGTGAGCTCCCTGCACAAATGACTGGTGAAAAAGATCATTCAGCTTAAGAGTGGCCAAGAGCTTACCTCAATATATTTAGGAGAAGTCTCTGGGCTTGGCTGTTCTGTGGAAGAGTCCAGTACAGACTTGGGACACGACGAGCCCGTGCTTAATGGCAGTTCTCTTGCACGTTGGGTTTCAGTTGAAGATGCTGAAAAAGCTGCCATATTTCAAAGCCTTGAAACTAAAGCTTTGTACAAGTGCCCAAAGAAAGTTGATTGGTGCTGAGGGGTAGGGTATGTGAATGGGTTTAATAGGAATACTGATTATTCAAATATCCTTTAAGAAAGGGTTGCTGTTAAACAAAAGGTGACCAGGGAAAAAATGCAATCTTTTTGAAGTTGTGTTGAGAAATAACTGACCATGGGCACAATCCATTTGGAAGGCTCAAGTGAAATCAAGGGGAGCAAATCCTGCTCATTTCTGAGGAGTACTGATCTGAAGTTCTACTTTGATTTGAGCAGATTTTTTTTTCAGTACAGGAGTATTTGTGGGTTGGGAAGAGTTAAATTATCTTGTTGACAGAAGCAATAAGCCTGTCACCTGTTGATCTGTGGTTGAATGATCATTTAGTAATTTATGGTCCTGCTATTGAATACACCTAGCCAAAACCAATTACTGTCCAGTAATGTATGTCAATACATCTGTTATGTGCATCCTTAAGTATTTTACTGGGAAGCCTGTCCTCGAGAATACTGCATCAGTTAAAGGGAGGAGTCATTCCTGTGTGACACCTGTTGAGCTTTATGAGAATCTGACTGGTTTCAGAATCCAAACGAGCTTTGCCATGAGAAAAACAGAGCAAGCCAACAGTGTTACTCAATGCTTCTTATAAATGATCCTGTTTTACAGTGTATTTCTGAAAAACTCTTTGTGTTTTGGGGGTTAGGGTTGGTCCTTGCAACTCTACAGAACTTGCAATCTGTGATTGCCTTGTAAGGAAGAATGCTTCTGTTACTACATTAAGTATCTGATGTTTCATAAATATTTCATGGTGAGCACAATAGTCATTTAGATAGCATAGACTGCAGTTGCCCTAACGAACAACAAGTATTGGGTCTCAGCATTTTAAGGGCAATGTGCAGTTGAGAAAAATCTGAGCCTTGTAGTCTCTTTAATATCTTCATTGAAGAACTGAATCCTAAAAGAGTCATAATTTTAAATTTATTTCAGTCCTGAATGGAAGCAAAAAGAATCAGCAATAAATTAATGAGCAATGCTAGTTTATATTTTACACTAAACTCAAATTATTCAGTTTACCAAGCACACACTTACGTGCTGCTAACTTTCTCCATTGGGCAGTTAGCTCCTCTTCCATTTCCAGTCTCCTGTGTCTTCTAGTTTAGCCAGTGACTCATGTTTAAGACTTTAAGATGAAGTTAAATAATGCTATGAATATAGCCTACTGTTGTGGAGACAAGATTCTGTGGATCAAGGCACTAATCCCAATACTAAAGGAGGACTGGGCTCCTTAAAATCCCATCACAGCTTTCATGTCGCCATACTTTGTTCCACTGTTGCAAAAAATGACTCCACTTCTGCTAGATGTTGCCCATCATCTGAAACGTCCCTTCCCTGAGATACACTTAGGGTATTGCTGTTTTAAAACTAGGAACGTTAGCCAAGTTTTCCAAACTTATAAAAGCTGTTTGAAAACAGAAACAAAATTGATAAGTGCTTAGTAATGCCCCCCCCCCCCCCCCAAATTGGATTAGAATCAGACCTAGAGGCAAATTTATCTTCTATTTTCTCATCTTCATGGTACAGTATCTCCCAGAAGAACTAAAATCCTCTGGCTACCTTCACTTGCCTCTGAGTCAAGGTGACAGAACAAAAAGAGTGGGGGAAACACCTCCCTCTGCATCCCAATTGAAGCTCTTCTAAACAGTGGTTGAAAGGTAAATTAAAAATTGTTCTAGGATCTTGTGGGATATGCTTTTGAAAACAATACAGGCTTGCACAGGTGAACAACAATATATATCCAAACCCCTTCATTGGCTAGGAAAATTAACAAAAATCTCATGCATACTTGAAAGTTTGGGAATTATACTCCAGATGTTCTTAGGTGAGCTTACCTTCCTTGATGTTAAATCTGTTTGGAAAATGCTTAGGTGCTCTAGGCAAATAGGTTTTATTTGTTCTTGAGCGAAGGAGTGGTCAGGAAGATGGCAAACGGGAACATACCAATAACTTGCTTTGAAAGAATGCCACTGAAATCTGGTATTGCTCAATAATAAACCAAATGTTGCAGCCTTAAAGCCTGTCTTGTCACATTTAATTGTTCTTGAAAGATGTATTAATAACCTTTCTCTAGTAATTACTCTATTTTAAATTATATTACACATGGAGTATGCCCAAGTGAATGTCTATGAGCAAGAAAAAAGCCGCTGAACTCATTAAATGTAGTTGGAAGTAACCATTACAGAGGCTGCAAAGAACAATTTTTACACACCTTTAATGCTAGGTGCAACTAAAGAGGACAATGGTAAAATGTAAATATGTAATCATATAAATGAGTATTTTACTTGTAAAGGTTTATTTGTAAATCTGTTTTGAAAAGACAGCCAAAATATGTTATAAGTTCAATCTTGCCAATTCTTGTAAGTATCTGAACCAAAGTGGTCAGAGTTTGTGTTACAAAAGGGGGAGGGGGGCTCTGCACTCTTCTGGATGGTATCTTTCAATTTTCAGACTCAATACATTTTTCAACTGTGTTTTTTTAAAAAAATAAAGCTTTCAAACAGCTGTCTGTGTTGTTTTTTAACTCGTGATGGTACTCCAGAGTGATGACAAAAAGTCATTTGACGGAACTGTCAGAATCTTCCCTGATTGTTGGTCTTGACACTACATTGTGACCAGCATTCATAAAGTTGACAACTTCACCTTCTCTAGAGTTACTCCATGAGATGTGCTATTTCTGTATACAAGTGGAAATAGTTCGTAGTGCGTTACTTGTATGCCTCATCCACAAGACTGCATATCGTTTTCACATCTGATGTCATACTTCATCCAGACGCAGAAGACTTCCCGGTGCTGTGTTGCCCCTGTGTAGGAAGCAGAGAAAAGGGATTGTGTTCACAATATATTGTGATCTCTCTGATAGAGCATTGGGGGAAGGCTCCCATGGAGTGTATTGCTATCTCAAATTTAGAAAGCCACTGCCCTGCAAATTAAGGCAGGTGGTGGAATGACCTAAAATGTTTACCTGGTTGGCTAGGAGCAGAACTAAGGGGTTGTTTTGGGAAATGCTTGCAGCTTTAACTCAAAAGCACTGCTAAGATAAGAGTAAGGCCAGATAAGCAGGTATTTATTATTTATTTATGATATTTCTATCCCACCTTTCTCAGCCCAAAGGCAACTCAAGGCCACTTACAAGTTGGCAGCAATTCGATGCCATAATAATCACAGTGTACAATTAAAAACATTTAAAACAATATAAAACTATTAAAATGTGTACAAGAAGAATTGGTTCTGAGTATTTGGAGACAGGATAAAGTCAAAACACAATGGCAAGCCTGTAATCACAATGGAAGTGATAGGCAAGCAGATGCCATTCTAGGAGGAGGCTTGGGCCATAGTTTCCCATAAAACCACTGCCTGTATCTCATGATCTTGCCTAATCACCTCTGTGTATTAAATTAGCTTTAAAATAAACAACACATTGAAGAGCATTTGATGTCAATGGCATTTAAGAACTGCATTTCAAAGACTTTCAAAAACAAAATGCCTGAGTCATGTGGCTGTCTCATTGTGTCTGAAACACTCCTCAAAGGTCAGTTGGGCGAAATTTTCCATGCTGTACTTGAGAAGCCTATTCTCTGCCTGACGAAGCAGTAAAACTTCAGTGCTTCTGTACCACTTTGACCTTCTGGAGTGATCTGGTTAATGTATTTCTTAGCCAATAACAGTAGCTTATCAGATCTCCTGACTGAGTGACAAGCTTGGCACGCAATTTATTTTCATACCTGTCCACTGAACCTGATATAAACAGAAAATCTTTTGTTTTTCCAACCTCACATTTCTTCAGATAGCAAGAGCTCCCTCTTGTGACACATCCCATTCAGCTCAACCTCAAAATATTTTGAGAAAGAGACTTTTGAGAAACAGGGAAGAAAGTAGGGAGTTTCTTTTAAAAATTGTAACCATAATGGTAATTAATTGGGAGCTTGGGGCTATATTTTAAAAGAAACCTCCAAATTGTGTTATTGCAAAATATGAATATGACGATTCCTTTCTCCTGTTTCTGCTAAGTTCAAATTTCAGAAATAGCATTAAATCAGCCACTTGAGACCACTCCCTTTGCACATAATATCCTTTCTCATGTGGAAGCAAACAGATGAGATCCTGCTGCATTGAGTGATTTTCAAATACCTTGGAAAAAGCTGAAAAGTTAGCTGGAGTGGCCATCAGTACTTGTCAAGTAGGACACAGCTCTTCTGTGTGCCATTTTGAAACATTGCTAAGAAATATCAGGTATATAAGATTCTTCCTGTTTGTTGTTTATTCATTCAGTCACGTCCGACTCTTTGTGACCTCGCCAGAACTCCCTATTCACTGTCACCACCCCCAGCTCCTTCAAGGTCAAGCCAATCACTTCAAGGATAGTAGCCATCCATCTTCTCCTTGGTCAACTATCTTCTCCAATCGTCGCATTTATATTTTGCAATCCCTTGGTGGATTGTCATCTTATCGTGGTGAGGGGGCTTGCATGTTCCAATGAACCTGCAAGTGCAACGACTGGAGTTGTGCACTCCCAGGAGTGGTCCCAGGGGAGGTTCCAGACCAAGCACAATCTGACGACCTCAACGGCGGAGCTGGTGGTGGATAACATGGTACATGTTACAATGGCTGTGAAGGTGGAAGAAGGCGGCAACAGATTGAGAAGCCCCCATCGTCGTGTTAACCATGCCACAGGATGGGATCTCAATCTGAGAAGACTGTGTGTTAGCCAGCTATGCACTGACCTCCACACATTAAAAAAGCTCATGCACAGGCATCTTCCAAAGAACAAACAAACAAATCAACAAAAAGTCCCATAAGGATCAGCGAGCGGTGACGGGGGCAGAACTGTGAAATCTGGAAGCACCTAGTCACAGACTGGCACATGGGCGGTAGATATGGACTCAGTTGTTCTACCTCAAGGTATGAGGCAGTTGAGTAGTTTGGCAGCTGTATCCACAACTAAGCAGCCCTTTTTAGGATCCACTCTGTTCACCCCACATGGGGAAGGGGCTGGAAAAGGTGCCCTAAACATAGTCTGCCCCTTTTACCCCTGACTGGACTGCTGCGTCCAGTGGGGTCACCATCCTGTGGCCAAAAAAGAAAAATGAATGGAAACCGATGCCCTCACTGCAGGAGAACATGCGGGTCAAGAATAGGGCTCCACAGGCATCTACGTACCCACCGCCAGGACACCACACTTGGAGGACAATCTTACTTGGACAACGAGGGATTGCCTAAGTAAGTAAGTATTTTGCAATAACATGATCTGGAGGATTTCTTCCTTTTTCCTTCCATTTTCCCCAGCATCATTATCTTCTCCAAGCTTTCCTGTCTTCTCCTTATGTGGCCAAAGTACTTCATCTTTGGTCAGGCATTATTTCTTGGAGTGTGGACTGGTTTGATCTTCTTGTGGTCCAAGGCACTCTCAGAATTTTCCTCCAGCACCACAGTTCAAAAGAATCCATCTTCCTTCACTCAGCCTTCTTTATGGTCCATCTCTCACATCCATAGCTTATTACAGGGAATACCGTTGCTTTAAATATGTGGATCTTCGCTGCCAGTGTAATGTCTATACTCTTCACTATTTTATTGAGATTGGTCACTGCTCTCCTCCCAAGAAGGAAACGTCTTCCGATTTGCTGGCTGTAGTCTGTGTCTGCAGTAATCTTTGCACCTAAAATACAAAATCTCTCACTGCCTCCATGTTTTCTCCCTCTAATTCCTGTTTATTTTATTATTATTTTACTTTTGTACGGTTGGCACCTTTGCAGCTGGGATTGGTGACTTGGTTTATCTTGCATTGTATACCAAAGTGTGGAACAAAGCAATTTCAAAAGTAACTTTATGAGTGGCAACATTACCTGTGGGTAATACATTTTTCAAAGTGCCTCAGAAGATGCCAGCCACAGATGCAGGTGACATATCAGGAGAAAATGCTGCTAGAACACAGCCATACAGCCCAGAAACCACACAATGCTCCAATGCATTCTAGTTACTTTAAAATTTAGTGTTTGAAAGAATCAAAGGTAACTGGAACATCCCCCTCTAAATATTTGAAGTCAATCTAAATGGGACAGATGCATTTGTCCCATCTCCGATCCCCTCCTCTCCCAGGAATTGTTTTAAATCAAATTGCATAACCAGTTTGAAATATTTAAGAAATAAGAAAATAAATCTTGGGGGGCGGGGGTTCAAGCTAATCCCATTAGTGCCAAATTTCCTTATGACATAAATAGTAAACTGACATCCCTAATGAATGAAATCATGCGTGTGTGATCAAGAGCGGAACAGACACATGTTCATAAATGCAAGGCACAAGAAGAATTGGATCAGACTACCTTATGCAATACTGAATTTACCATAGGAAGAACATAATAATAATAATAATAATAATAATAATAATAATAATAACAACAACAACAACAACAACAACAACAACAACTTTATTTTGATACCATGCCTCCATCTCCCTGAAGGGGAGCATCAAAACCAACAACAATAGTGTAATTCAAGTCTTGATATGGATGGGTGGGCTGGTGCGTACAAGTAAAGTGCATAGATTGCATAGCAACAATTAGGAGGACACTATAGGAAATAACATTCTAACTTTGAATATAACAGTAGTAAAGTGTGTGGACAAAATGTTTGAGTCCTAGCTAGGACCCGATTGTCAAGGGAATTGTTTAGTCAAATGCACAGCGGAACATCCCAGTCTTCAGATCCTTACGAAAATTGGATAGGGAGGGTGTCAATCTAATCTCCCTGGGGAGGGAATTCCAGAGTTGGGGAGTGACAACCAAGAAGGCCCTCTCTCTCGTCTCCACCAACTGTGGCTTGTGACAGAGGTGGAAGTGAGAGAAGGGCCTCTCCAGAAGATTTTAGGGATCTTGTGGGTTCGTAAGGGAAGATGCGGTCCCAAAAACAAGCAGATTTCAAACCATTTAGAGCAGTGTTGCCAAAGATCATCAGAAAACACAGTATTTTATGTTGGTCTTGGCGGTTCTGTGTGAGAAGTTTAGCCCAATTCTATCATTGGCGGGGTCCAGAATGCTCTTTGATTGTAGGTGAACTATAAATCCCTGCAAGTACAACTCCCAAATGTCAAGGTGTATTTTCCCCAAAGTGTTCACATTTAGGCATATTGAGTATCTGTGCCAAGTTTGGTACAGATCCATCATAGCTTGAGTCCACACTTCTCTCTGGATGTAGGTGAACTAAAACACCAAAATTCAAAGTCAATGCCCACCAAACCCTTTCAGTATTTTCTGTTGGCCATGAGAGTTCTGTGTACCAAGTTTGGTTCAATTCCATCATTGGTGGAAGTTCAGAATGCTCTTTGATTGTAGGTGAACTATAAATCAACTACAACTCTGAAATGACAAAATCAATTCTCTCCACCCCACCAGTATTCAAATGTGGGCATATCAGGTATTTGTGCCAAATTTGGTCCAGATAATGAAAATACAACCTGCATATCGGATGTTTTCATTCAGATTCATAGCAGTAGCAAAATTACAGTTATGAAGGAGCAATGAAAATAAAGTTATGGTTGGGGGTCACCACAACATGAGGAACTGTATTAAGGAGTCGTGGCAGTAGAAAGGTTGAGAATCACTGGTTTAGAGCTTTATAGGGACCGCAAACTTATCGGCAGCCAGTGGAGCTGTTTAAACAGGGGGGTTGACCGCTCCCTGCAACTAGATTAATAGATAATTTTTCTCCAAAATGGAGCCTTTGGTGGCACAGTGGATTAAACTACTGAAGTGCTAAACTTGTTGCCTGAAAGGTCACAGGTTCAAATCTGGGGAGCGGTGTGAGCTTCCACTGTCAGCCCCAGCTTCTGCCAACGTAGCAGTTTGAAAACATGCAAATGTGAGTAGATCAATAGGTACCACTCCGTCGGGAAGGTAACGGTGCTCCATGCACTCATGCTGGCCACATGACCTTGAAGGTGTCTATGGACAACGCCGGCTCTTTGGCTTAGAAATGGAGATGAGTACCAACCCCCAGAGTCTCCTTTACCTTTACCTTATCTCAGAAAAAGTTTTCCTGGCATTTTAAATTCCAATAAAAGAGCAGGGGGACAAAGAGGTGCAGTGGAGCACCTGCTGTTTTGAAGAGCAGAGGCAAACCTTGCTGATTTGATTTTGGGAAGGTTATGGTGAGGGTTCAATTTTCTTCACCTTTGGTGTATTTTAGCAGCTGAACCAAACCTGGTTTATACGTGCAATCTGTTGGCCTGCCTAAAGATCCAGGGCCTCTTATTAATTGCAAGACTTTTTTTGTGTGTGTTACCTGAGCCCATGTAGGCCACAGAGGGGCTTATTTCCAAAATGAAAAAGTGAGAGGCTTTGCCTTGGAGGCACAGGTAAATTGCAGCAGATGTTGTACCTGGCTGCCGACTAAATGAATTTTTAATAGAGGCCCTCTGGAAACAGAGCCTTCAATAAAGAGAAGCGAACACTCAACATCTGGAAGGGGCTCCAAAGTAGAAAGATATGTTCCATGTTGAGGTTGTTCGTGGGTGGGGACCACCAAGGGATGCCATTTTTAATTGCGTGAATGAAGGAACAAAATTCAAACACACTCCCAGCGTAGGGCTACACATTTCTCTCTGGTCTGCAAACCTATAATTCAGGTCCCAAGGAAATGGTATATATTCTGCTTCTTGGCCCTTTGCAACAGGAGAAGCAGACCAGAATACCTACAGAAGGGGAAAAAGTTCAGCATGACAACGCAAAGGATGCATCACAAGAACACACTATGTTACAAGAGAATCCAGCCCCTGTGAGAGCATGAAAATGCTTCTGGTGTCACATTTCACTTCATGATTGTATTATTCTGATTCTAATTCATCCTAATCTTTTAAAACAGTGTTTCTCAATCTGGGGGGGTCGCAAGGGGGTGTCAGAGGGGTCACCAAAGACCACCAGAAAACACAATATTTTCTGTTAGTCATGGGGGTTCTGTGTGGGAAGTTTGGCCCAATTCTATCGTTGGTAAGGTTCAGAATTCTCTTTGATTGTAGGTAAACTATAAATTCCAGCAATTACAACTCCAAATGTCATGGCCTATTTTCCCCAAACTTCACCAGTGTTCACATTTGGAAGTATTGAGTATCTGTGCCAAGTTTGGTCCAGATCCATCACTGTTTGAGTCCACAGCGCTCTCTGGATATAGATTAACTACAACTCCCAAACTCAAGGTCAATGCCCACCAAACCTTTTCAGTATTTTCTGTTGGTCATGGGAGTTTTGTGTGCCAAGTTTGGTTTAATTCCATCATTGGTGGAGTTCAGAATGCTCTTTGATTGTAGGTGAACTATAAATCCCAGCAACTACAACTCCCAAATGACAAAATCATTCCCCACCAGTATTCAAATTCCCCACCAGTATTCAAATTTGGATGTATTGGGTATTTGTGCCAAATTTGGTCCAGTGAATGAAAATACATCCTCCTGCATATCAGATATTTACATTACAATTCGTAATAGTAGCAAAATCACAGTTATGAAGCAGCAACGAAAATAATTTTATGGTTGAGGGTCACCATAACTGAATTAAGAGGTCACGGCATTAGGAAGGTTGAGAACCACTGTGTTAAAATGTGTAGCAATGTCAACAGAATAGAGCTAATCACATAGCATATCGGGCCAATCAACAATCAGGAAAGTCAACTACAAAATCCATGGCAATTTGAGTCCATGGCTGAGTTGGATTAGCTACAGACTGCAGCAATTCCATAGGGTTTCCCTGCTCTTTTAAAGCAATCAACTTTAGGGTCTGAGTAAAATCTAGGTAATCACATAGCACAGCCTAATAGTTTGAGTGTTGGGCTATAGCTCTGGAGACTGGAGATTGAATCGACATTCAGCCATGGAGATCCACTGGGTGACTTTGGGCAAATCCCATTCTCTCAGTCTTAGAAGAAGGCAATGGCAACCCCAATCATGCCAACAAAGCTGTGTTTGCCTTGTTGTTCATTCGTTCAGTTGTCTCCGACTCTTCGTGACCTCATGGACCAGCCCACGCCAGAGCTTCCTGTTGGCCATCACCACCCCCAGCTCCTTCAAGGTCAGTCCAGTCACTTCAAGGATGCCATTTATCCATCTTGCCCTTGGTCGGCCCCTCTTCCTTTCACCTTCTACTTTCCCCAGCATAATTGTCTTCTCCAGGCTTTGCTGTCTCCTCATGATGTGGCCAAAGTACTTCAACTTTGTCTCTAGTATCCTTTCCTCCAGTGAGCAGTCGGGCTTTATTTCCTGGAGGATGGACTGGTTGGATCTTCTCGCAGTCCAAGGCACTCTCAGAACTTTCCTCCAACACCACAGCTCAAAAGCATCGATCTTCCTTCGCTCAGCCTTCCCTAAGGTCCAGCTCTCACATCCGTAGGTTACTACAGGGAATACCATGGCTTTGACTATGCGGATCTTTGTTGCCAGTGTGATGTCTCTCCTCTTTACTATTTTATCGAGATTGGACATTGCTCTCCTCTCAAGAAGTAAGCATCTTCTGATTTCCTGGCCACAGTCTGCATCTGCAATAATCTAGGGCCACCATAATTGAGAAACATCTCAAAGGCATGCAACAACAATATACCACTGTAATATCTTGGAGCCATCAAGCAAACTTTGTGCCAAAACTTGAGGCAACAAAAATAGGAATGCAGTTACAAACTATTAAGGGACAGCACCTGTTTTAGCTTATGATGGATGGGATAAAGAAGGCATAGGCAAACTTTGGGTTAGAAAATGTCCAGGTTTCCAGGTAAAGTATGGTGAAATTGAGGTAAATATGTGTTTTCTGAACAATTTAAAACATAATCATGCCAAGGCTAGGAAAGGCAGCCCTAAAATACGAGTGTCCCTTATCTGAAATGCTTGGAACTGGGAGTATTTTAGATTTTAGATTTTTTTTAAAAAAAATGGAATACATGTTTGTGCACATAGGTCAACCAGAAATGTGCACCACACAATGCAAATACTGCAAGTGCTGCTCATTAAAATATTGTGCCCAACAATTAGGGAAACTGCAAGTCGCTTCTGGTGTGAGAGAATCAGCCATCTGCAATGACGTTGCCCAGGGGACGCCCAGATGTTTTGCCATCCTATGGGAGGCTTCTCTCATTGTCTCATTGTCATGAGAAGCTGGGGCTGACAGATGGGATCTCACCCCACTCCCTGGATTTGAACCGCAGACCTTTTGGTCAGCAGTCCTGCCGACACAAGGGTTTAACCCATTGTGCCACCAAGGTCTCTACGGCTGGGTTCCATTTTTTTTCAACCACAGGATGAAAATTACCCAGAGTCCTTTAGGACATGCCTGTATGCTGTCTTGGCTACACATGTGTAGAACCATTTGCAAAATGAGTGAAATCAGCAACTGGGAAGGAAGAGGAAAAACGGTAAAAGGTAGAAGGTTTCAATGAACTCCTAGGGCTGAGCTCTCCTGTGGATATCTTTCAAGAAACAACACCCGACAATCTGCTAATGAATATATGACTCCAAACTCAAGCGCCTAATTAAACAGCAGTCAGAGAAGTTAATAAGGAGGGGAGACACAACATCCTCCTAATTAATCAGCCTGCAAAAGAGCATCTCAGCTGGGGAGGATGTTTTTCAGTCCGGCCTTCTGCCTCCAAACCTCACTGTCCCTGACAAGTTAAGGGCATCTTGCTGATCCCTCCAGGTGGTCGGCCACAATGGGCTTCTTCAAAGGCGAGCTCAAAAAGAGATTCTCCAGAACCCGTCCCCCCCCCCCCCATTTTGAAAACCAACTAAAAGCAAAAGGAAAGAACATGTTCCAAAATGTTGTCCGACCCTTTTCTCCACAGGAGACCCTTTCAATTACTTTTCATACCACTTTGTCTATTGTTGTAGAGCTAGAATGAATTCACACTCAAAACTGAAGCAGGGCCCAAAATGGGGACAAGAAAAGGTGGAGCATGTCAGTTAAAGAGGAATATCAGTGTTGTAATAGTGTACAGTGGAGCCTGTACTTAAGGGCATCCCAAGTTAAGAGTATTTTGAGAGTTGTCACTTGGCCTGGGTTTGCATTGACATAAGAGCAGCATTTTGAGTTAAGAGCTGTAGCGAATTTGTTGATCTATGTTAAATTTTTGAGGTATAGCTCTATGTTGCAATGTGGCAGAATTGGCAGAAATAGGGTAGCAACAGTAGAGGCAAGATTAATTTGCATACATGCAGCCGATTGGTCGGATTTGAAAGGGCCACTGAGCCAGGATGGCAGCTGGGGGAAAGAGAGCTGAACATTCCAAAGGGGTGGAGTTAAGTTTAAAAATAGGCAGTTAGAGAGTCAGAAACGGGAGTTAGGGATTCCTGTTTGTGAAGGACAGTTAGGAACTTCTGTGAGAGAAAAGCAGTTAGGAAAATGGAGCTTAAATTTAAAGGGAAATAAAGAAGTACCAGTGTGGTTTAAGGCGGAGTATAGTTCTGTCAAGAGTGTATGAAAAAGTAACATATTTGTTGACGTGAAACAGTTGAAGTTTGATAGGAAAATTTAACTAAGTGAATGATATTGAATGTAAGACTCAAGACTGTATCAGAACACACAAATGTAACCATAAGCGTTGGAGCCAGAAGCTATAAATAAACATTGTTACTTGGTTTACTACAAGAGTGTCTCAAGTCTGTAATATAAAAGCCTCAACGTAAAAGCTCACAAGACAGCCTCAGCCAATTTAATAAGGGGAAAATACATTAATACAAGGCAGTAAAAAGATTTAAAAGAAAATATTTTTCTCCCCACATCGTCACACATAAAAAGACACCTGTAAATGGACTGAAGCAGTGAAAAGTCGTTGCAAGAGCTAACACCAGACAGTTGGAAGTTATCTTAAATTACAGTTTTATGTCAATATTAAAAAAATTAACCTACAGATTATGCACAGAGTACAGTGCCCCTGGTGGTGCAGTGAGTTAAACCCATGCCGGCAGGACTGAAGACCAACAGACTGCAGGTTCGAATCCGGAGAGAGCGCAGATGAGCTCCCTCTATCAACTCCAGCTCCTCATGCGGGGACATGAGAGAAGCCTCCCACAAGGATGGTAAAAACATCAAAACATCTGGGCATCCCCTGGGCAATGTCTTTGCAGACGGCCAATTCTCTCACACCAGAAGCGACTTGCAGTTTCTCAAGTCGCTCCTGACATGACCAAAAACCTAATGATGCCTCAATTAGTGTAATTTTATTCATATCTATTTTTTATTTTGAGTTTTACCAGTAGTTGCTGCATTTTCCACCCTTGGCTTATACCCGTGTCAATACGTTTTCCCAGTTTTGTATGGTACAATTTGGTGCCTCAGCTTATATTTGGGTCGGCTTATACTCAAGTATGTATGCCAACTTTATGAATTAGAGACCAACTCAGTCCTGCTCAGATCTTGCAGACTTAGGACTATGGATTCTTTGATTGACTCTATCCATCTCTAATATTTCTCTTTTCCTACTACCTTCAACCCTACCAAGGACAGCAAGCCTCCAAACACATGGGCTCCAGATCTGCAATTTCACCAACCATGGATCATCAAGCTCCATGTTATTAAATGGTCACGACACAAACGCAGACACATATTCATGTCACCACCATTTAATAACATGACGCATAGTCATCTGTATTTCTTCAGATCCGCATGGGCTCCTGGTGCAGGAATTGGTTCCATTACCTACTTCTTCCCTATTATAATCCTTTGTGACAGGCATGCAATAGTATTTAGTATTATGTGACAGCATAGTTTGACCTATAACATTTAATGTGCAGCTTGCAGTGGTAATTGATTTTTGATGAAATCTAGTATTGGAAAGCAAATAAAATCAGGCAATACTCTTTGTATTGTCAAAAGCTTTCATGGCCAGAATCACTGGGTTGTTGTAGGTTTTTTCGGGCTATATAGCCATGTTCTAGAGGCATTTTCTCCTGACGTTTCACCTGCATCTATGGCAAGCATCCTCAGAGGTAGTGAGGTCTGTTGGAACTAGGAAAAAGGGTTTATATATCTGTGGAATGACCAGGGTGGGACAAAGGACTCCTGTCTGTTGGAGCTAGTTGTGAATGTTTCAACTGACTACCTTGATTAGCATTTGATTGCCTGGCAGTGCCTGGAGCAATCTTTTGTTGTGAGGTGATTAGATGTCCTTGTTTGTTTCCTCTCTGTTGTTGTGCTGTTCTAATTTTAGAGTTTTTTTTAAAAAATACTGGTAGCCACATTTAGTTCATTTTCATGGTTTCTTCCTTTCTGTTGAAATTGTCCACATGCTTGTGGATTTCAATGGCTTCTCTGTGTAGTCTGATCTGGTGGTTGTTGGAATGGTCCAGCATCTCTGTGTTCTCAAGTAATGTGCTGTGTCCAGGTTGGTTCATCAAGTGCTGCCTTGAAACAACCCGGCGTCTCCTGGGCAACGTTTCTTGTGCATGCTTTACAACTTTATTTAAGGTGAGGACTGAGTGAAGGGCTTAAACGTGGGTTCCCTAAAGCAACCCACGTTGACTCTTTAGTGACCCCTGCTGGACAGGGAAGGGATAGAGAAAGAGCCATGATAACACATCAAAAAGAAAAGAAAAGAAAAGAAAAGAAAAGAATCCGGGCGTCCCCTGGGCAACGTTTTTGCAGACGGCCAATTCTCTCACACTAGAAGCGACTTGCAGTTTCTCAATGCAGTCAAGACAATTCGAGGAGGTGCAGTCATGCTGGGATGTGAAAGAGGCTGGTGTCTTATTGCCTGGGCTCCTTAGGGTTGCCACTGTGTGAGTTTGATTATCAAAGGCCGCCAGTCCTTTGACGGAGAGATATTGACAAGCTGGAATGTGTCCAGAGGAGGGCTACTCAAATGATCAAGGGTCTGGAGAACAAGCCCTATGAGGAGCAGCTTAAAGAGCTGGCCATGTTTAGCCTGAAGAAGAGAAGGCTGAGAGGAGACATGTATAAATATGTGATGGGAAGTCATTGGATGAGGGAGCAAGTTTGTTTCCTGCTGCCCTGGAAACTAGACGGAATAATGGCTTCAAACTACAAGAAAGGAGGTTCCACCTGAATATTAGGAAGAACTTTCTGACTGTGAGAGCTGTTCAGCAGTGGAACTCTCTGCCCCGGAGTGTGGTGGAGGCTCCTTCTTTGGAGGCTTATAAACAGAGGCTGGATGGCCATCTGATGGGGGTGCTTTGAACGCGATTGTGCTGCTTCTTGGCAGGGGGGTTGGACTGGATGGCCCACCAGATCACTTCTAACTCTATTAGTTTTGTGGTGAAAACTACAAGATCCAGGAGTTTGGAGTTATTTGCTCGCTTAAGGAAAATGAAGGGGCCTGAGGCTGTTAGGAATGATAGGAGTTGAAGTCCAAAACACCTGGAAGGAGGGCTGAAGTTTGCCCATGCCTGGTCTATAGTGTAGATTTGGCTGAAAGGCGGGAAGAGGGGAAAAGGGAGGGTCTCCCACGGGGTGGACTCCTATTTTGAAAGCCACTTTGCCCCCTCCCCCTGCCGAGGCCCAGGACCCGAAAGAGGTCAAGTGTCACTTCCTCTGGCAGACAATCCCCCGGAGTCCAGGGTCATGGTTCCAAATGGGCGAATTCAGGACGCAATGGGCGATCCCTGGCTGCCCCCAAAAGAGCTGCCTGAGAGGGAGGGAGGGAGGGCCGGAAGAGGGCAGGAAGCGGCCTTTCTCTGGCCTCCTGCTCACAAGGCCATTGGGCTGCCAGGGACGGAGGAGAAAGGGCTTCACGCACACGCACACGCCCCCTGCGCGCTCCTGTCTCTGAACTGATAGCCCCAACCACTAGCCCCAGCCCCCAGGGCCACACGTTGAGGTCACACGTTGAAGTTCGCTGCCAGCTTCTTCAAATAGAGCTTCTACCCATCCTCTTTCCTTCCCTTCCCTTCCTTGCTTGCCTCCTTCCTTCCTTCCCTTCATTCATTCCCTCCTATCTTCATTCGGTTCCTCCTTCCCTTCCTTCCTTCCCGTCTCTCCTTCCTTCTTTTCCTTCCTTCCCTCCTTTCTTCCCTTCCCTCATTCCCTTCCTCCCTTCCTTCCCTTCTTCCTTCTTTTCCTTCCTTCCCTCCTTCCTTCTCCTCTCCTTTCTTCCCTCCTTCCTCCCTTCCTCCCTTCCTCCTTCCATTCCTTCCCTCCCTTCTCTCCTTCTTTTCCTTCTTTACCTCCTTCCTTCTTCCTTTCCTTTCCTTCCCTCCTTCTCTCCTTCCTTAACTCCTTCCTTCCTCCTTCCTTCTCTCCTTTCTTCCTTCCTTCTTCCCTTCCCTTCCTCCTTCCTTCCCTCCCTCCTTCCATCCTCCTTCCCTTCCCTTCCTTCTTCCCTACCTCTTTCCTACATCCCTTCCCTCCTTCCTTTCCTTCCTTCCTACTTTCCTTCCTTCTTTCCCTCCTATTTACTTTCCTTCCTTCCTCCCTTCCTTCCCTTCCTCCTTCCCTTCTCTCCTTCCTTTTCTTCCTTACCTCCTTCCTTCCTCCTTTCCGGAAGGAAAGGGAGGGAAGGAAGGAAAGGGAGGGAGGGAGGGAGGGAGGGAGGGAGGGAGGAAAGTAAGTAGGAGGGAAAGAAGGAAGGAAAGTAGGAAGGGAAGAAAGTAGGAGGAAAGGAAGGGAAGGAAAGTAGGAAGAAGGGAAGGAAAGGAGGAAGGAAGGCGGGAAGGGAGGAAGGAAGGAGGGAAGAAAGGAAAGGAGGAAGGAAGGAAGGAGGTAAGGAAGAAAAGGAAGGAGAGAAGGGAAGGAAGGGAGGAGGAAAGAAAGGAAGGAAGTAATTCCTTACTTCCTACATCTCTTCCCTTCCTTTCCTCCTACTTTCTTTCCTTCCTCCTTCCTTTCCTTCCTTACTTCCTTCCGCCCGCTCGGGTTTCTGAACGTTTCTGCGCGTGGCTGCCCTGGTGAACAGGCGAATCGGCTGAAACGGGCGGAGGAGGAATGGGCGACGGGCCAGTCCCCCAGTCAGCAAAGCCACGGGGCTCCTTGGTCTCAAGGCCCCCTCACCCGCATTTCTGAAAAGAGAGCCAAGTTTGTGGGCCCTTCAAAAAGCAAGCGCGCGAACAGGATTTCGCTTCCGTTTCTCAGGCGTTGCCTGGCATTAAGATTCCTATTTCTCAGTTGTTAGACTGATATACCTGGTTACCTCTCTGAACTCTTAGGAACAAAGATATGCCAATGCACAAAATATATAGCAGATCTTCAAAAGTGTTATTTCAGTTCCCAAAAAAGTATATCTACCCTCCCATAAAATATATTGCTTCTGATTCAAACACATTCTACAATGGAGTCTCACTCCATTCTAAGATCAGGACACATGGTCTTCAGCCCCTCCCACAACTTCAAAACACATAGAGTTAAGGAAAAACTGCATACCAATATATATACATACCAATATAGTAAGCAATCTCAATTGTGTACATAACAAATAACTAGTATAGGAGGCTTGTAGAAGGTGGCTATTTCCAAAAAGAAGTAATTTAAGTATGGAGGAAGAGCTCCCTCCCATGTATTCTCGAAGGCTTTAATCGCTGGAATTATTGGGCTGTATGACCATGTTGCAGAAGCATTCTCTCCTGACATTTCACCTGCATCTATGCCAGGCATCCTCAGAGGTTGTGAGGTCTGTTGGAAACTAGGCAAGTGAGGTTTATATATCTGTGGAATGTCCTGGATGGGAGAAAGAACTGTCTGTTGGAGGCAAATGTGAATATTGTGCAGAAGCATTCTCTCCTGACATTTCACCTGCATCTATGCCAGGCATCCTCAGAGGTTGTGAGGTCTGTTGGAAACTAGGCAAGTGAGGTTTATATATCTGTGGAATGTCCTGGATGGGAGAAAGAACTGTCTGTTGGAGGCAAATGTGAATATTGTGCAGAAGCATTCTCTCCTGACATTTCACCTGCATCTATGCCAGGCATCCTCAGAGGTTGTTGAGGTCTGTTAGAAACAAGCAAGGTGGAGTTTATATATCTGTGGAATGTCCTGGATGAGAGAAAGAACTCTTGTCTGTTGGAGGCAAATGTGAATGGGCCACCTTGATTAGCATTTAATGGCCTTGCAGGTTCATGGTCTGGCTGATTGCTGCCTGGGTGAAATCCTTTGTTGGGAGGTGATTAGCTGGCTCTGATTTTTTGTTGTCTGGAATTCCCCTGTTTTTGAGTGTTTTTCTTTATTTACTATTTTGATTTTAGAGTTTAGCAAGATTTTGTCCATTTTCATGGTTTCCTCCTTTCTGTTGAAATTGTCCACATGCTTGTGGATTTCAGTGGCTTCTCTGTGTAGTCTGACATGGTGGTTGTGAGAGTGGTTCAGCACTTCTATGTTCTCCAATAATATGCTGTGTCCAGGTTGGTTCATCAAGTGCTCTGCTATGGCTGACTTCTCTGGTTGAATTAGTCTGCAGTGCCTTTCATGTTCCTTGATTCCTGTTTGGGCGATGCTGCCTTTGGTGGTAATATGGTAAACAATCTCAATTATATACATAACAAGTAACTAGTATAGGAGGCTTATAGAAGGTTGCTATTTCCAACAACAAGTAATTTAAGTCTTGAGGAAGAGCACCCTTCCTATTTGCACAGAAGGAAGAGTTTAGAACACAATTCTCAACTTAAGCGTGGAGACCCGGGGGTCTCAAGGGGTGTCAAACAGGGTTGCCAAAGACCCTGTGGAAATTTGGCCCAATTCTATCCTTGGTTCAGAATGCTCTTTGATTGTAGGTGAACTACAAATCCCAGCAACTACAACTCCCAAAAGTCAAGGTCTATTTTCCCCAAACTCCACCAGTGTTGGCATATTGAGTATTCAAACTAAGTTTGGTCCAGATTCATCATTGTCTGAGTCCACAGTGTTCTCTGGAGGTAGGTGAACTACAACTCCCAAACTCAAGGTCAATGCTCACCAAACCCTTCCGTGGGAGTTCTGTGTGGGAAGTTTGGCCCAATTCCAGCATTGGTGGGGTTCAGAATGCTCTTTGATTGTTGGTGAATTATAAATCCCAGCACCTACAACTCCCAAACATCAAGGCCTGTTTTCCCCAACTCTACCAGTGTGGGTATATTGAGTATTCATACCAAGTTTGATATAGATCCACCACAGTGATCTCTGGATGTAGGTGAACTACAAGTCCAAAGCTCAATGCCCACCAAACCCTTCCAGTATTTTCTGTTGGTCATGGCAGTTCTGTGCACCAAGTTTGGTTCAATTCCATCATTGGTGGAGTTCAGAATGCTCCTTGATTGTGGGGAAATTGTGTTGTAGGTTTTTGGGCTGTGTGGCCATGTTCTAGAAGCATTCTCTCCTGACATTTCACGTGCATCTACGACAGTCATCCTCAGAAGTTGCAAAGTCTATGTATTGTCAAAGGCTTTCATGGCTGGAATCACTGGGTTGTTGTAGGATTTTTGGGCTGTGTGGCCATGTTCTAGAAGCATTCTCTCCTGATGTTTCGCCTGCATCCACGGCAGGCATCCTCAGAGGTTGTGAGGTCTATGTATTGTCAAAGGCTTTCATTGCTGGAATCACTGGGTTGTTATAGGTCTTTTGAGCTGTGTGTCCATGTGTGGCATGTGTGGCATTCTCTCCTGACGTTTTGCCTGTATCCAGGCAGGTATCCTCAGAGGTTGCGAGGCCTATGTATTATTGAAGGCTTTCATGGCTGGAATCACTGTGTTGTTGTAGGTTTTTCGGACTTTTTGGCCATGTTCTAGAAGCATTCTCTCCTGACGTTTCACCTTCATCCATAAACATAATCTCCTGACATTTCGCCTGCATCCACAGCAATCATTCTCAGAGGTTGCGAGGTCTATGTACTGTCGAAGGCTTTCATGGCTGGAATCACTAGGTTGTTGTAGGTTTTTCGGGCTGTGTGGCTATGTTCTAGAAGCATTCTCTCCTGACGTTTCACCTGCATCCATAAGCATAATCTCCTGACATTTCGCCTGCATCCACGGCAATCATTCTCAGAGGTTGCAAGGTCTATGTATTTTCGAAGGCTTTCATGGCTGGATTCTTCAGGCTGTGTGGCCATGTTCTAGAAGCATTCTCTCCTAACATTTCACCTGCATCCACGGCAGGCATCCTCAGGTTGTGAGGTCTGTTGGAAACTAGGAGAAAGCCTGTTCTCTGTGCCAAGTCTTCATTTCGCCCTTGGAATTGGTTGGGATCCCTCTCCCTCCACAGTCAATAATTTTCCTGCAGAAATCTTTTGTCTTATGAGCACACAGAGCCACAAAATCTAATTAAAAACTAATAGAAGCGCCCGGTTTGGTTAATTTTCACTCTGCGAATGGCTCCCCCCCTTCTTCATTGCCATTCCTCATCTTCTCCCCCAAGAAGAGAATGAGAGAAAGGAAGATTTCTCCGGGCTGGTGGCAGGGCTTGGAAAGGGAAGGCGAGGGATGATGTGTCAGGAAGGAGGCAGGAGCCAATGTTGTCTTAGCAGGCCAAGTGGTAATAACAAATCTCTATTTATGCAAGCCCATTAGAGCAGCCGCGGGAGGAACCCTTGCCTTGCCTGCTGGTTGGAAATTTCTGAGCCAGAAAATTAAAAACAAATATTGAACTTCGCAATTTTGAAAAACCTGCCTGGAAGGAACCGAGGTTCCAACTTTTCCTGCGAATATTCAATGATGGACTTTCCCCAAGGGGAGGGGGGGCGGCGGATCTCCTCCCTTACATGGAGAGAGTCAGCTTGACAAGGGTTGAATGAAAAGTAATGCCTCCACCTTCATAACTCCTCAACAGATGGCAGAACTGGTATGCGGTAAGTACTGGCTTGTTCAGTAGACTCTCCTCTATAGTTCCATTTTGGCAAGAAGCCTTGGCATTGAACAGTTGTGTTGTTAAAGTGAAAAGTAATGCCTCCACCTTCATAATTCCTCAACAGATGGCAGTACTGATATGAGGCAGGTACTGGCTTGTTCAGTAGACTCTTCTCTACAGTTCCATTTTGGTGGGAAGCCTTGGCATTGACCGGTTGTGTTGTTAAAGTGAAAAGTAATGCCTCTACCTTCGTAACTCCTCAACAGATGGCAGTACTGGTATGCAGCAGGTACTGGCTTGTTCAGTAGACTCTCCTCTACAGTTCCATTTTGGTGGGAAGACTTGGCATTGAACGGTTGTGTTGTTAAAGTAAAAAGTAATGCCTCCACCTTCGTAACTGTTCAACAGATGGCAGTACTGGTATGCAGTAGGTACTAGCTTGTTCAGTAGACTCTCCTCTACAGTTCCATTTTGGCAGGAAGCCTTGGCATTGAACAGTTGTGTTGTTAAAGTGAAAAGTAATGCCTCTACCTTCGTAACTCCTCAACAGATGGCAGTACTGGTATGCAGCAGGTACTGGCTTGTTCAGTAGACTCTCCTCTACAGTTCCATTTTGGTGGGAAGACTTGGCATTGAACGGTTGTGTTGTTAAAGTGAAAAGTAATGTCTCCACCTTCATAACTCCTCAACAGATGGCAGAACTGGTATGCGGTAGGTACTGGCTTGTTCAGTAGACTCTCGTCTTCAGTTCCATTTTGGCGGGAAGCCTTAGCATTGACCGGTTGTGTTGTTAGGGTTGGTCAATGCAACTTAAATGGCCGCCTTGAGTCCCCTTGTGGGGAGAAGGGCGGGATAGAAATATATGTAATAATAAATAAATAAATAAATAAATAAATAAATAAATAAAGGCGTACTCACCTCCTTTGCTGAGAGAAAGTCATCTTGACAGTGTAATAATATGGGGGTTGAATGAAAAGTAATGCCTCCCCCTTCAGTTGAAGTACTTTGGCCACATCATGAGGAAACAGCAAAGCCTAGAGAAGACAATTATGCTGGGGGAAGTGGAAGGCAAAAGGAAGAGGGGCTGACCAAGGGCAAGATGGATGGATGGCATCCTTGAAATGACTGGACTGACCTTGAAGGAGCTGGGGGTGGTGATGGCCGACAGGGAGCTCTGGCGTGGGCTGGTCCATGAGGTCACGAGTCGGAGATGACTGAACAAATGAACAACAACAACACCTCCCTTGCAGAGAGAAAGTCATCTTGACAGCTTAAGAATACGGGGTTGAGTGAAAAGTAATGCCTCCCCCTTCCTAACCCCTCAACAGATGGCAGTATTGGTATGAGGCAGGTACTGGCTTGTTCAGTAGACTCTCCTCTACAGTTCCATTTTGGTGGGAAGCCTTAGTATTGACCTGTTGTGTTGTTAGAGTTGGTCAATGCAACTTAAATGGCCACCTTGAGTCCCCTTGTAGGGAGAAGGGTGGGATAGAAATATATGTAATAATTAATTAATTAATTAATTAAAAAAAACAACCTGCAGTTATGGAATTCTTGACAGCAGAAGGTGTCACCCCAAAGGAGATTCGTCAGAGAATGCAAGCTGTTTATGGTGATTGTGTTGATGTGAGTACTGTGCGTAGTTGGGCAAGTAAGTTTAAAGATGTTGAGGTGGGAATATCTGACTTGTATGACAAAGACTTGGACGTCCTGTGACAGCAACCACCCAGTTTCACAAGCAAAACATTGACAGATTGATCCAGGATGATCCCTATCACTCAGAAAGAAATTTCAAGCAAGTTAAAGAGCACATTCTAAGGATTATGTCTGCATTTGATTTATTAAAATATTCCCATCCAAACCCAAGTAACGATTTTCCCTTTATATTGTTGAAGGCTTTCGTGACCGGAATCACTGGATTGTAGTGAGTTTTCCGGGCTGTATGGTCATGTTCCAGAAGCATTCTCTCCTGACGTTTCGCCCACATCTATGGCAGGCCTCCTCAAAGGTTGTGAGGTCTGTTGGAAACTAGGAAAGTTAGGGTTCATATATCTGTGCAATAATAATAGTAGAACCTCCTAATGCCTCAACCCCTTAATACAGTTCCTCATTTTGTCATCTGGGAGTTGTTGCTGGGATTTATAGTTCACCTATAATCAAAGAGCATCCTGAACTCCAACAACGATAGAATTGAACCAAACTTGGCACACAGAACTCACAAATGTCATTGCTTGGGTCCTTTCATTATTGAACCCCCCCCCCCCCCCCGACCAACAGAAAATACTGGAAAGGTTTGGTAGGCATTGAATTTGGGAGTTGTAGTTCATCTACATTAAGAGAACACTGCAGACTCAAACAATGATGGATCTGGACCAAACTTGGCACAAATACTCAGTATGCCCAAATGTGAGCACTGGTGGAGTTTGTGGGAAATAAACTTGGCATTTGTAGTTGTGGGATTTATAGTCCACCTGCAATCCAAGAGCATTCTAAACCCAACCAACGATAGAATTGAGCCAAACTTTCCACACAGAACCCACCATAAGCAACAGAAAATATTGTATTGTCGAAGGCTTTCATGGCTGGAATCACTCAGTTCTTGTGGGTTTTTTCGGGCTATATGGCCATGTTCTAGAGGCATTTCTCCTGACGTTTCGCCTGCATCTATGGCAAGCATCCTCAGAGGTGAGGTCACTCCTGAGGATGCTTGCCATAGATGCAGGTGAAACGTCAGGAGAAATGCCTCTAGAACATGGCCATATAGCCCGAAAAAACCCACAAGAACTGAGAAAATATTGTGTTTTCTGATGGTCTTTGGCGACCCTTCTGACACCCCCTCGCGACCCCCTAGGGGCCCCGACCCCCCAGGTTGTAGTAGAGGAAACGCGTGTTGAATGGAGTCAGGCAGTGTCTAAACGTGATCTTTTGGAGAGAATCCAAACTGGTTCTTTGAACCCTTGAATTCCGTTCCCGCGTTAAGTGGGGAGTGTCAGAAATACCCTGGAAGGAAATCTGGTCGCGAGTGGGTTGTTTCCGAAGGGAAGGGCAGAGCAGAAGGCCAGCTGGAGCTGCTTTGGGGGCCGAGAGAGAGAGGCGCTCCAACAGAGTCATCCTTATTATTACCTCGCCACACATTTGATGGTAATCCTTATTGATAAGTCCTTCTTCCTGCCGAGGAGAACTCGCTCCATCGATCCCCGGCTGCAATCAGCAATATCGACAGAACCCACCTCCTGTCCGTCCAAGGCCAAAGCTGAACTACTGAAGAGGAACTGCACTGCCCAGGACTCCAACGCCTGGCTGTAATGCAGGGCAGGGCAAAGGTGGGCCCTCCCTCCGGGTGCTTTGGACTCCAACTCCCACCATTCCTAATAGGCGCAGGGCCCCTTTCTTTTCTTTCCCCTCAGCCACTTAAGAAGAGAAAGAAAGAAGGAAGGAGGGAGGGAGGGAAGGAAGGAAGGAAGGAAGGAAGGAAGGAAGGAAGGAAGGAAGGAAGGAAGGAAGGAGAGAAAGAAGGAAGAAATAAAGGAACGAGAGAAGGGAGGGAAGAGAGAAGAAAAGAGGAAGGAAGAGAGAAAGGAAGGAAGGAGAGAAAGAAGAAAGGAGAAATGGAAGAAAGGAGAGAAGGAAGGAAAGAGAGAAGGAAGGAAGGAGAGAAGGAAGGAAGGAGAGAAGAAAAAGGAAGGTAGAGAGAAAGAAGGAAGGAGAGAAGAAAGGAAGGGAGGGAGTAGAGAAGGAAGAAAGGAGAGAAGAAAAAGAAAGGTTGAGAGAAGGAAGGAAGGAGAGAGAAAAGGAAGGAGAGAAGTAAGGAAGGGAGGGAGGAGAGGAGGAAGAAAGGAGAGAAGGAAGGTAGAGAGAATGAAGGAATGAGAGAAAGAAAAAGAGAGAGAAGGAAGGAAGGTAGGAAGGAGAGAAGAAAAATGAAGGTAGAAAGGAGGAAGGAAGGAGAGAAAGAAGGAAGGAGAAAAGAAAGGGAGGGAGGGAGGAGGGAAGGAAGAAAGGAGAGAAGAAAAAGAAAGGTTGAGAGAAGGAAGGAAGGAGGGAAAGAAGAAAGGAGAAAAGAAAGGGAGGGAGGGAGGGAGGGAGGGAGGGAGGGAGGGAGGAGAGAAAGAAAGAAGGAGAGAAAGAAGGAAGGAGAGAAAGAAGGAAGGGAGGAAGGAGAGAAGAAAAAAGGAGAGAAGAAAAGAGGAAGGAAGAGAGAAGGAAGAAAGAGAGAAGGAAGGAGAGAAGGAAGGAAGGTAGGAAGGAGAGAAGAAAAATGAAGGTAGAGAGAAGGAAGGAAGGAGAGAAAGAAGGAAGGAGAGAAGAAAGGAAACAAAGGAGGGAGGGAAGAGAGAAGGAAGAAAGGAGAGAAGAAAAAAGAAGGAAGAGAGAAGGAAGAAAGGAAGGAAGAAGAGAAGGAAGGAAGGAAGAAGAGAAGGAAGGAAGAAGGGAAGGAGGGAGGGAGGAAAGGAAGGGACCTGTGGCTGTTAGGAATGGTGGGAGTTGGAGTCCAAAACACTTGGAGAGAGGGCCCAACTTTGCCCAGTCCTGGTCTAATGTATAATCTGTATGGTTTCGGAAATGTTTATGAACTGATTCTCACTCTCAGGCAGATAAACAACCCAGGAGGCATCAAAACAATGAGCAGGACCAAGACAAAGAGGAGCGATTTTAATTCCTATTAGCTGTGGACAAGAAGTCTACATAGGGACCACCAAACACAGCAGCATCTCCCAAACACACACAAATGCACTGCAGATTAATTCAACCAGAGAAGTCAGCCATGGCAGAGCACCTGGTGAACCAACCTGGATACAGCATATTATTTGAGAACACAGAAATGCTAGACCGAGCTAACAACAAGGATGGTGAAACATCTGGGCATCATCTTTGCAAACAGCCAATTCTCTCATACCAGAAGCATCTTGAAGTTTCTCAAGTCGCTCCTGACACACACACAATAAAAAACAAACCAAAAAAAATTATCAAAACAAAAACCCTGGCTTCCAGTTTCTCCTCCTGGGCCCTCTTCCCTCTAATATGAAAAGTTGAGGGACTCATTCCTACCACCAGTCTGGGCTGTTTATTCCCAGCTGCCTCCAAGCTCTGACTTCTAGGGAAGGGTTGTCTTGGTGAGATTTCTTCTAACAGGGTTTGCCACAGTCTTCCTCTGAGGCTCTGAGGCTTTAAGTCCTACTTTTGGGGAGGTTTTTCCTAGCTGAGGGGCAGGGACTGGCCTGAGGATCCTCCCTGGCCTGACTGAGCTCTTTGGGAATCCCAGGCCAACGCTTCCAGTCCATGGCTGCCACAGAGATGAAGCCCATTTCAGATGTTTAGATCCCTACAACCAGGAACCATGCATGAATAGCACATGAAAGGGTGAGGCATAGAGTTTCAAATGATTACTGCTTGATGCTTTTCCTATCCATGATAACTTCCCTCCAGCAGACAAGAGTTCTTTCTCCCACCTTGGACATTCCACAGGTATATAAACCCCCCACTTTCCTAGTTTCCAACAGACCTCACAACCTCTGAGGATGCCTGCCATAGGTGCGGGCGAAACGTCAGGAGAGAGTGCTTCTGGAACATGTCAATACAGCCCTGAAACTGACAACAACCCAGTGATTCCGGCCATGAAAACCGTCGACAATACAGTGGGACAAATTATTCATTCTATCCAGAAGCTGGGAGACTGTGAGAAGGCGGCGAGGTCAGGAATCTGCAGCTGAAGGAAGAGGTGTGGTGGCCACCTCCGGCCCATGGTGTGTTGTGAAGGCGACAAGTGAATCCCCTCCCCAATGAAGCCCAAGAGGAAAGAGACCCCCTCGAGTTCTTTGTCCCACCCTGGTCATTCCACAGATGTATAAACCCACTAGCTGTCCCCTGCCACGCGTTGCTGTGGCCCAATCTGGTGATCTGGAAAATAATTAGAAAATGTTGGTTTCTAATATATGTAATTTCTTTATGCTTGTGGGTAAACAGTATTTCTTGTTGTTTCTTTCTCAGTGTTGATGTGGAGAGTGTCTGATTTGCTCTGGAACATGCAACATATCATTGTCCTTCTTTAGGGGTCCCTTTCAAATCTATGATACTATATCTGTGTGTGTGTGAATCATATCTATCTATATCTATGGCTGGGTGGCTCTTTGTCGGGAGGGCTTTGATGACATTTTCTTGCCCTGGTGAAGGGAGTTGGACTGGGTGGCCTTAAGTATTTTTTCTGATGGTCATGGGAGTTCTTTATGGGAAATTTGCCCCAATTCTGTCGTTGGTGGGGTTCAGCATGCTCTTTGATTGTAAGTGAACTATAAATCCCAGTAACTACAACTCCCAAAGGTCAAGGTCTATTTCCCTCAAACTCCACCTGTGTTCATATTTAGGCATATAGAATATTCGTGCCAAGTTTGGTCCAGAGCCATCATTGTTTGAGTCCACAGTGCTCTCTAGATGTAGGTGAACTACAAATCCAAAACTCAAGGTCAACGCCCACCAAACCCTTCTAGTTTTTTCTGTTGGTCAGGGGAGTCCTGTATGCCAAATTTGGTTCAATTCCATTGTTGGTGGAGTTCAGAATGCTCTTTGATTATAAGTGAACTATAAATCCCAGCAACTACAACTCCCAAATGACAAAATCATAAATTTTGAGTGATGGTCACTCCTTGTGTTGTGAGACGTGCTGTTGCCAAATTTTGTGTGATTTCGTTCATTGGTTCTTTTGTTTTTAAGGTACTCATTATGCACAGAGCATTTATATATATATATATATAGATTTTCCTAGTTCCAACAGACCTCACAACCTCTGAGGATGTTTGCCATAGATGCAGGCGAAACGTCAGGAGAGAATGCCTCTAGAAAATGACCATATAGCCCGACAAAACCTACAACAACCCAGTGATTCCGACCATGAAAGCCTTCGAGCCCTTAAGGAAGAGAAGGAGAGCCTGGCTCTCACACGGGTCGGTAGAGAGGAGGGCGAGATCAATTCCCATTTCCTGACCTGTCGTGGGAGCTGTCACTCAGGGCAAGGGGCGCGGGGCCTGAGTCCGGGCCCGGCCTTGATGGCTGCTCCGGTTCCGGACAGGGACGTCCGTCAATCCGCCTTTGTCCCCGGCTTCTGCCCCCGCAAAGCTCCCCGGCTTGAGAGCAGAGGAAATTAAAATGTCACCAGTGGTATTGAACACTCGGGGAAAGAAAGAGACAGCGGGGAAATGACGGCCGGCTGCTCAATGTTAGCCGGGGCCGAGAAAGAGAGAGATTGCGGTGGAGGTGGAGAGAGCAGAGGGTGCCCTTCAGCCTGGCTGGCCTTTCAGGGCTTCCTGTCTCTGCAGGTCTTCTGCTCAAGGCTTCCTCTGCATCACATTTGGCCTCCAGGTCCCAGAAAGGTGACCTTGAGCGCCCAAGAAGGCATTCAGAGCTGAGGCCACCAATGCCATCTCACCCCCTTTCAATCTAAACTAAACTATTGCTAAATGTGACAGAAATAAGGTTGGATACTGTGAAAACCATCCCCTACATGGCTATCGGCCTCCTCCCAGTAGACTTAAATCAAGGAAAAGCTTTATGAGAACTACCACTCCTCTTGGCGTCCCCTCAGCTACAGCAAGGGCATCCCTCTGGGCAGCTAAATCAGGAAATCCCAACAGGATGCCCCCCCCCCCCACGAGGGTCTTCCTCCAGAGTGGACAACTTGGAAGTCTCTGAACAGACTCAGAAGTGGAATGGGCAGATCAAAAGACAACCTGGCAAAACAGCACTTCCTAAAAGAATCCCACTCCTTGTGTGACCTTGGAGCAGAACAGACAACTCTATATGCATCTGTATGCTTGTCCACTATGCCCTGCCTCATGTACAGAGGAAGAATTGTTGGAGGCTACAGACAATGCAGATGTTGTTGCACGAGTCTCTGAACAGACTCAGAAGTGGAGTGGGCAGACCAAAAGACAACCTGGCAAAATGGCACTACCTATAAGAATCCCTCACCTTGTGTGAGTGTGGAGCAGAACAGACAACTCTATATGCATCTGTATGCTTGTCCACTATGCCCTGCCTCATGTACAAAGGAAGAATTGTTGGAGGCTACAGACAATGCAGATGCTGTTGCCCGAGTCTCTGAATAGACTCAGAAGTGGAGTGGGCAGATCAAAAGACAACCTGGCAAAATGGCACTTCCTAAAAGAATCCCACTCCTTGTGTGAGTGTGGAGCAGAACAGACAACTCTATATGCATCTGTATGCTTGTCCACTATGCCCTGCCTCATGTACAGAGGAAGAATTGTTGGAGGCTACAGACAATGCAGATGCTGTTGCCCGTTTTTGGTCAAAAGATGTTTAGCCACCTGACCTTCTATTTTTATCAGTTTTATACTAATTTATGCAATGCTTTTGATACAAAATAATAATAATAATAATAATTTAGTACATTTCTATGCCGCCCCTCTCAGCCTTCCACCGCCCCTCTCAGCCTTCCACCGACTGAATAATAATAATAATAATAATAATAATAATAATAATAATAGAACATGGCTATATGTCCATGTTCTAGAAGCATTCTCTCCTGACGTTTCGCCTGCATCTATGACAAGCATCCTCAGAGGTTGTGACCTCTGTGGCACAGTCTGTGAATATGTGTATTTTGTGTGTATATATGTGTGTATATATCTTTGTGTATATATGTAGTTTTGTGCATGCAGTGTAATGTATTATTTATTTATTTATTGCTTTTTACGTCTCTTCCGCTGTGTTTTTCCGTGTTTTTATGAGTGATGGTCACTCGTTGGGTTGTTAGGTGTCTTGTGTCCAAATTTGGTGTCAATTCGTCCAGTGGTTTTTGAGTTATGTTAATCCCACAAACGGAAATTACATTTTTATTTATATGTATACTAGCCGTCTCCTGCCACGCGTTGCTGTGGCACAGCCTGTGTATATGTGTTTTGTGTGTGTATATATGCATGTGTGTGTGTACGCATATGTATATATATGTAGTTTTGGGCATGCAGTGTAATGCATTTTTTATTTTTTGGCCTTTGAAGTCTCTTCTGCTGTGTTTTTTCGTGTTTTTATGAGTGATGGTCACTCGTTGGCCTAATAGGTGTCTTGTGTCCAAATTTGGTGTCAATCCGTCCAGTGGTTTTTCAGTTCTGTTAATCCTCACAAACGAAGACTACATTTATATATTTATACTAGCTGTACCGGCCACTGTGGCCAACCTTCCCTCTTTCTCTCCTTCTTTCCCTCCTTCCTTCACTCCCTCTTTCCTTCTCTTCTTCCTTCCTTCCTTCTCTATCTCTTTCCTTCCTTTCCCCTTTTTCTTTCTCTTCTGCTGTCTCTCTTGTCTTCCTTCTCTTTGCTTCTTTCCTTCCCTCCCTCTTTCTCTACATTTCCCCCCTTCCTTCTTTCCCTTTTTTCTTTCCTTCTCTCCTTCCTTCCTTATCTAACTTTCCTTCCTTCCCTCCCTCTTTCTCTCCTTTCTTCCTTCTCTACCTCTTTCCTTCCTTCCTTATATCTTTGCTTCCATGCTTCCTTCTCCCTTTCTTTCTTTCTTTCTTTCTTTCTTTCTTTCTTTCTTTCTTTCTTTCTTTCTTTCTTTCTTCTCTCCCCTTCCCTCCCTCTTTATTCCCTTTTTTCTGTATTGTAATTTAGCTTGTCGTCATTTAGCTTTTTGGGGCTTTTTAAGTCCCTTCTGCTGTGTTTTTCAGTATTTTTATGAGCGAAAGACATACATTGGGTTGTTAGGTGTATTATGTCCAAATGTGGTGTCAATTCCCCCAGTGGTTTTTGAGTTCTGTTAATCCCACAAACGAACAGTACATTTTTTATTTCTATGTATATACAGGAGTAGGTTTGATTTAACTCACTAACAGTGTGCTTTAGTTCCGAGTAAGCAATGCACTAGATAGGCTTGTAATAATTGCGTTGAAGGCCGGTTTTTGCACTTGCCTTCAACGCAATTACAAAAACAACAGCTTTTTGACACACATTTGTGAGCCCCAAAACCAAAACAACACAAAACCACATAGAAATTCTGCACATTGAAGCATGCAGAGATTTGGAACCATTTTTCCATCCATCGTGAATGTATTTTCTTCGTGGGTTTCCATGCTTCATTTATGATGTCCTATCTTAATTACTGGGGGGAGGGGGGCATATTTTAGAAACTGCCAAGTAAAATACTCTTCAGGTTCATTGAGTTGTATCTTCCACATAGATCAACGGATGTCTTCCTGAAGAAGTGTGCAGCCAGGAAAGGCAATCCTAAACATTTCTGCTGAGAAGGAAATTTTAATCCAAGTCTTAGGTGTTTGTTTACAGTGTGGCCGGCATATACATGCATATTGGGCGTAAGATTTTTCTTTGTACCTGGGTGGGTCAATAAGTTTTGCCTCCTGGGTCCTAAAAACGTTATGAATGAACCTATAACAGCAGAAGTTGCTCCAGATCCTAGATAGAACTGTCCTCTACACAGAACTACCATTCACCGAGTTGTATCTCCCACATAGCTCAGTTGATGTCTTCCTAAAGAAGTGGGCAGCCAGGCAAGGCAACCCTCGACCTCTGGGGATACCTGCAAAAGCCTTCGACAATACAATCCTAAACATTTCTGCTGAGAAGGAAATTCAATGTTTACAATATGGCCTTCTAGGCCTCTATATGCCTATTGTTGAGGGTGAGATTTGTCTTTGTACCAGGATGGGTCAAAAAGTTTTGCCTCTTGGGTCATAAAAACGTTATGAATGAACCTATAACATCAGAAGTTGCTCCACATCATAGCCAGAACCATATCCTCTGCACAAAACTACCGTTCAACACCCAAGGTTCATTGAGATATATCTCCTACAGAGATGAACGGATGTTTTCCTAAAGAAGTGGGCAGCCAGGCAAGGCAATCCTAAACATTTCTGCTGAGAAGGAAATTCAATTCAATTCTTATTTACAGTGTGATCAGCATCTACATGCCTAGATTTTTCTCTGTACCAGGGTAGGTCAAAAAATCTTGCCTCCTGGGTCATAAAAATGTTATGAACGAACCTATAACAGCAGAAGTTGTTCCAGATCCAAGCCTGAACTGTCCTTTATACAAAACTATCCTACAACTTGTACACATTTGTGCCATCATTTAATCCAAAATAGTTTAAAAATTATAAATCACGAAGCAAATGGTTGGATGAGAGGGTTAAACGATAACACAAATGTGTACAAATTGGTCGTGACTATGTTGAAGGGTAGCTTTGTATAGAAAATATAGTTCAGACTAGGATCTGGAGCAACTTCTGCTGTTATAGGCTGATTCATAACGTTTTTATGACCCAGGAGGCAAAACTTTTTGATTCTCCCTGGTACTAAGGCAAAGCTTATCCCCCAGTAGGAATGTAGATGCTCGCCACACTGTAACTACCTTAGAACTGGATTGAATTCCTTTCTCTGCAGAAATGTTTAGGATTGTGTAGAGAGGACAGTTCAGGCTAGGATCTGGAGCAACTTCTGCTATTATATGCTCATTCATAACGTTTTTATGACCCAGGAGGCAAAACTTTTTGATTCTCCCTCAATAGGCATGTAGATGCCCAGAAGGCCATACTGTAAACACCTAAGAATTGAGTTGAATTTCCTTCTCGGCAGAAATGTTTAGGATTGTATTGTCGAAGGCTTTCGTGGCCGGAATCACTGGGTTGTTGTGTGTTTTCCGGGCTATATGGCCATGTTCCAGAAGCATTTTCTCCTGACGTTTCGCCTGCATCTATTTACAGGTATCCTCAGAGGTTGAGGATTGCCTTGCCTGGCTGCACACTTTTTTAGGAAGACATCAATTGAGCTATGTGGGAGATACAACTAGGTGAACGGTAGTTCTGTGTAGAGGACAGTTCAAGCTAGGATCTGGAGCAACTTCTGCTATTATAGGTACATTCATAACGTTTTGATGACCCAGGAGGCAAAACTTTTTGACCCACCCTGTACAAAGACAAATCTTACCTCCAATAGGCATGTAGATGCCGACCACATTACATTATAACTACCTTAGAACTGGATTGAAATTTCCTTCTCAGCAGAAATGTTTAGGATTGGGTTGTTGTAGGTTTTTCCGGGCTATGTGGCCATGATCTAGAGGCATTCTCTCCTGACGTTTCACCTGCATCTATGTTCAGGCTAGTATCTGGAGCAACTCCTGCTGTTATGGGTTCATTCATTATGTTTTGATGACCCAGGAGGCAAAACTTTTTGATCCACCCGATGCTGAGTTGGGAAGGCTGCAGAAGTTGCAACTGAAGTCTAGTTCTGGTGTCGGACTAGAGCACTACAAAGGGTAAGTCACATTCTCTCAGCCTCAGAGGCAAACAAAGGCTGCTAATCCTGTAAGAGACATGTCAAGAGTGATTTCAACCATTGAGGAAGTCTTCTGCACAGGTGCCTCCAAGTCACCTGTTGGCTTTTTGCGTAGAGTTTTATTAGGCAAAGAATGCTCAGGGTGTGCAATTGCCCTCTTGTGAAATACAGCATTTAGTCTTCCCTGGTCTTGCCATTTTACACAAGGAACATTGATACACAAGGGACTAAATGGGATCTAGCGCCTAGCAGAGACTCAGCCCAACCGAAGGCCAAATAGCAACCTCCACTTGGAACAGAATTGTCCTCTTAGCCGCTTTATTCAGATTGATAAATCAGGTCTTTTGTCTGCCTTTTACTTTCACGTGGAATAAAATGGTTATAACCTTTGTGTAAGTTTGAAAAGAAATATAACTGATTATACTGTACACTTGGCCCTCCTTCCTTATTCTAGGATTTTATGTTCCCGGATTCAGCCATCGTAAGCATTCCTTGATATTGTCGGGTAGGTCAAAAAGTAATGCCTCCATCGCTCTAACTGGTATTTCTTTCCCTGCCACTGGACTATCTATGCATGATATGATAGAGGGAACCTTACTCTACTAATAAGAGTCTTTTTCTTTTTTCCATCGACTGATTAGAACCATGAATCGGAAGCTAAAAGGAAGAGTCGTCAATGAATTTCGGGCCAAAGACGGTTGTGCACCTGAGGAAATCCATCATCGCTTGAAGAATGTTTATGATTTAGTCCCTTCTGACTCTGACCTATTTGGACCTCTGAAAGGCAACCTACGTGGTTTCAGATTTAATGCCTTGAGTGACGTTCAAACAGTTTACCACATGTCAATTTGCTTCCTGACCCAATCGTGGATTAGGAAGCAAAAACCTTGGTTTTTTTTTTCAAAACGGTTTTGGATGCCTGACTTAAACGATGGCGCAAATGTGTACAAGTTGGTGGTAACTATGTTGAACGGTTGTTTTGTGTAGAGGACAGTTCAAGCTAGGATCTGGAGTAACTTCTGCTGTTTATAGGGTCACTCATTACGTTTTTATGACCCAGGAGGCAAAATTTTTTGACCCACCCTGCTACTAAGGCAAATCTTACCCCTAAGAGTCATGTAGATGCCCGCCACACTGTAACTACCTTAGAACTGGATTGAATTTCCTTCTCAGCAGAAATGTTTAGTATTGTGTGGAGGACAGTCCAGGCTAGGATCTGGAGTAACTTCTGCTGTTATAGGGTCACTCGTTACGTTTTTATGACCCAGGAGGCAAAACTTTTTGATCCCCCTTCTACTAAGGCAAATCTTACTCCTAATAGTCATGTAGACGCCCGCCACACTGTAACTACCTTAGAACTGGACTGAATTTCCTTCTCAGCAGAAATGTTTAGGATTGTGTAGAGGACAGTTCAAGCTAGGATCTGGAGCAACTTCTGCTGTTATAGGTTCATTCATAACGTTTTGATGACCTAGGAGGCAAAACTTTTTGACCCACCTTGCTACAAAGACAAATCTTACCCCCAATAGGCATGTAGATGCCGACCACATTATAACTACCTTAGAACTGGATTGAATTTTCCTTCTCAGCAGAAATGTTTAGGATTGTGTAGAGGACCGTTCAGGCTAGGATCTGGAGTAACTTCTGCTGTTTATAGGGTCACTCATTACGTTTTTATGACCCAGGAGGCAAAAATTTTTGACCCACCCTGGTACTAAGGCAAATCTTACCCCTAAGAGTCATGTAGATGCCCGCCACACTGTAACTACCTTAGAACTGGATTGAATTTCCTTCTCAGCAGAAATGTTTAGTATTGTGTGGAGGACAGTCCAGGCTAGGATCTGGAGTAATTTCTGCTGTTTATAGGGTCACTCATTACGTTTTTATGACCCAGGAGGCAAAATTTTTTGACCCACCCTGCTACTAAGGCAAATCTTACCCCTAAGAGTCATGTAGATGCCCGCCACACTGTAACTACCTTAGAACTGGATTGAATTTCCTTCTCAGCAGAAATGTTTAGTATTGTGTGGAGGACAGTCCAGGCTAGGATCTGGAGTAACTTCTGCTGTTATAGGGTCACTCGTTACGTTTTTATGACCCAGAAGGCAAAACTTTTTGACCCACCCTTCTACTAAGGCAAATCTTACCCCCAATAGGCATGCAGATACCCGCCACACTGTAACTACCTTAGAACTGGATTGGATTTCCTTCTCAGCAGAAATGTTTTGAATGTGTAGAGGACAGTTCAGGCTAGGATCTGGAGTAACTTCTGCTGTTTATAGGGTCACTCATTACGTTTTTATGACCCAGGAGGCAAAAATTTTTGACCCACCCTGGTACTAAGGCAAATCTTACCCCTAAGAGTCATGTAGATGCCCGCCACACTGTAACTACCTTAGAACTGGATTGAATTTCCTTCTCAGCAGAAATGTTTAGTATTGTGTGGAGGACAGTCCAGGCTAGGATCTGGAGTAATTTCTGCTGTTTATAGGGTCACTCATTACGTTTTTATGACCCAGGAGGCAAAATTTTTTGACCCACCCTGCTACTAAGGCAAATCTTACCCCTAAGAGTCATGTAGATGCCCGCCACACTGTAACTACCTTAGAACTGGATTGAATTTCCTTCTCAGCAGAAATGTTTAGTATTGTGTGGAGGACAGTCCAGGCTAGGATCTGGAGTAACTTCTGCTGTTATAGGGTCACTCGTTACGTTTTTATGACCCAGAAGGCAAAACTTTTTGACCCACCCTTCTACTAAGGCAAATCTTACCCCCAATAGGCATGCAGATACCCGCCACACTGTAACTACCTTAGAACTGGATTGGATTTCCTTCTCAGCAGAAATGTTTTGAATGTGTAGAGGACAGTTCAGACTAGAATCTGGAGTAACTTCTGCTGTTATAGGGTCACTCGTTACCTTTTTATGACCCAGGAGGCAAAACCTTTTGATCCCCCCTTCTTCTAAGGCAAATCTTACCCCTAATAGTCATGTACATGCCCGCCACACTGTAACTACCTCAGAACTGGATTGAATTCTCTTCTCAGCAGAAATGTTTAGGATTGTATAGAGGACAGTTCAGACTAGAATCTGGAGTAACTTCCGCTGTTATAGGGTCATTCGTTACCTTTTTGTGACCCAGGAGGCAAAACTTTTTGACCCACCCTGGTATAAGAGCCACCATTGTATACAATAGAACTTCCACGGGTTTTGCTAAGCACAGAGGTCCTGGAACCAAATCCCTCGGATCCCAAAGGCCCACTGCTGACTTAAAATGCCAACTATGGGAGTAAGCGATGGGTAGGCGGGAATTAGACACGTGTAAACACAAAAGTGACCACTCGGATGACCTCTGCATTCCCTTTGGGACCGCCTGCCTTCTTGGTTTCCAGCTGGGGGTTAAACTAAGCAACACAAGCTCTGACCACGGCTTTCCTTCCTTCCCAGGCTTCGAGTTAGAGGGGATTGGAGGGGGGTCTCTTCCTGCTCTGACGCCGAACGGCCACCAGGGGGCGCAGAGGCCTCGACAAAGATTACTAGAGCCAATCAATCAATCAATCAAACCCTGGAGTTGTTGCTTCAGTTTCTTTGCAAAAGTCCCCTCTCCGATTTGGAAAGGGGTTTTCACTCCCGCTTCCTATTCACCATCCCGAACTTAAGCAAAACCGAATTATAAGGAGTCACCTTCACTATTAGACGCTCTCCAAACCTGCCCGGGCAGAAGCACTGCTTGCAGGCATCAGAATAGACAGAAAGAGAGAGAACCTGCAATGTCAATATGTGCTCCAATCTAGGCACGGAGGTCCCCAGTCGGGCTTACCTGGTCGAGGGTATTTCACCTGCCATCTCGGGGCTTTTGAGGACCCACGGAGCCCTTCTTCTCCAAGGAGGTCCACAAGGATGGAGGCTTCCCTCTCTCTTGCTGGCTTTTTTGGAGGTCTTGGGGGTTTCTGGAGCCTGCCAGGCTAGACGGAATCCAAACGAAAGCACTCAGGGGAAACTTGGCGGCAGACAAAAACACCACGCCGCACGCAAAGGCAGACACACACAGGGCACTTCCAATTTCCTGTCTCCGGCTTCTTCTCTCCCAACCCCCCCCCCCCCCCCCAGGCTTGTTTGGTTTGGCAGTGGCCCGTGGCAGGAGGAGGAGGCAACCAGGGGGACACATCTCCTTCACACCCGCTCATCTGTAGTCTTTGGGTAGTTTAAATAAACTTTGGTCCAACAGCCCTAGCTGGACATCACCGAGAGCTTGCTTGGACTGCCTTTGGCGGGGAGGGCGGGGGGGGGGGGATTCTGAGAGTGGCAGTCCAAGCCCCAGCTGTTGGAGTCCCTGAATCCCATCCTCAGCCCCACAAGTTCATGGCATCACAATGGCTCCTGGGCTCTGCCTTTTCTCCCTGCTCACCGAGCGTTAAAGCTTCCTCGGACAAAAAAACGCCCCCGTCTGAGGCCGGCTGGACAAAAGGCAACTTTAACCCCCTCCCCAAAAGACCCACACATTGAAAAAAGAGGTGGAAAGGCAAAGAGGCGCCCTGCCCTTTCGTTGTGGGCCTCAAGGACGCTCCCCCCCACACCACCTCTTGGAGTTGAGGATGGGCTATGAGAAGAAGGAAGGAGAAGCTCAGTGAGGGTGATGGGGGCCTCCCAGTCCAACCTGGTGTCCAGAATGAGTCAGTTGAGGGAAGAATTGGCCACTGAAGGCCATGGAGGAGAGGGCACCTCAGTGAGTGCAATGGGGGCCTCTGACCCACCCTGGTGAGAGAAGGGGTTTTACACCACAATGGGTCAGTTGAGGGAAGAATTGGCCACCGAAGGCTGGCAGCAAGACTCATGTGGTGGCCACCAACTTCTTGGTGGAGCGTCTTCTGGTCCATGTTTTGTGTTCTGTCTACAGCAGGCATGGGCAAACTTGGATGAATTGGCCACCGAAGGCCATGGAGGAGACAGCATCTCAGTAAGGACAACGGGGGCCCTGGAAAGAAAAGGGGTTTCATGCCACAATGGGTCAGCTAAGGGAAGAATTGGCCACTGAAGGCCATGGTGACAGCATCTCATTTAGGACAATTAGGACCACCCAGCCCACTCTGGGAAGAGAAGGAGTTTCATGCCACAATGGGTCAGTTGAGGGAAGAATTGGCCATTGAAGACCATGGAGGAGGCAGCATCTCAGTGAGGAAAATGGGGACCTTCCAGCCCACCCTTGTGAGAGAAGGGGTTTCATACCACAATGGATCAGTTGAAGGAAGAATTGGCCACTCAAGGCCACGGAGGAGATAGCATCTCAGTGAGGGCAATGGGGACCTTCCAGCCCACCCTGGTGAGAGAAGGGTTTCATGCCACAATTGGTCAGTTGAAGGAAGAATTGGCCACTGAAGGTTATGGAGGAGGTGGCACCTCAGCGAGGGCAATGTGGGTCTCCCAGCCCACCTTGGTGAGAGAAGGGGTTTCAATAGGTCAGTTGAAGGAAGAATTGGCCACTGAAGGCCATGGAGGAGATTGCACCTCAGTGAGGGCAATAGGGGCCTCCCAGCTCACCCTGGCAAGAGACGGGGTTTCATGCCACAATGGCTCATTTGAGGGGAAAATTGTCTACTGAAGGCCAGCACCAAGGTTCATGTGGTGGCCACAAACTTCTTGGTGGAACTTCTTCTGGTCCTTGTTTTGTATTCTGTCTATAGCAGGTATGGGCAAACTTGGGCCCTCTCTCCAGGTGTTTTGGACTTCCAGCAGCTGAGGAGGGAAAGGAATGGGCCTGAGACTATGAGGAATTGTGGAAGTCCAAAGCACCTGGAGGGAGGGCCCAAGTTTGTCTGGTCTATAGTGATACCTTGACTTAAGAATTTCGTGTTGGTAGAAGCACAAAGTGGTGACTAGGAAGGACAAAGTGAAGAGGCAGAAGCATCATTTTCTTTCTACTGCACTCATTCCAGCCTCCCTCTCTCTCTTGCTCTCTCTCTCTCTTCACAAAGGAATAAAAGTCACATGAAATCAACTAACCCAAATTCCCTCAAACTGGAAAAGAGCAATGCAGACAGTAATCTCTCAAAGTGGACAAGAGCATGAGGCAGGGAGACACAGTGTAGAATTCCCTCTGACACTTGTTCTTAACTCAAAACACTGCTCTTATGTCAAAGCAAAACTAAAACACTAAGTATGTCACAGAAAACGAGATATATATGCTGGATTTTGTATCACAAAACCACAAGTCGAACTCTTCCCAAGCGCCCAGGATTGTGTGATGTATTTTTGAATGATGCATGCAGATCCAGGTAAGGTTCCCTTTTACAGCTGACATTTTGTCAATGTTTATTGTTTCCTAATGTCAGCTGAGGTCTTTTGGCACGGCACCCAGAGTGTCGATGACCACTGGGACCACCTGTACTGCTTTATGCCAGATTGTTTTTAAGTGCAGGGCAAGGTCTTCAGGCACTTCACCCAGTGGGCCAATATAATGCTTGACAACCAATGTCTGTGAAGTGATGGGGACATGAACCATTTTGTGTGCTTCATGTTTTGTGAATATTCACTTTATTAGTGGGTTTTCTCCTGACATTAAGTCCAGTTGTGTCCGACTCTGGGGCCTTCTCGGTGGTGGCCCCTCGGCTGTGGAACGCCCTTCCCACGGACATCAGATTGGCCCCCTCATTGATGGTATTCTGGAGGAAAGTGAAAACCTGGTTATTTGAACAGGCGTTTGAATAAGCAGTGCAATGAATTTCAGGAAATGGAACTACGACTGACGAGTTTGGATCATGATTCTAGTTATGAGACGCCACTGAATGTTTATTACTGTTAAATTATTTAATTTGTTTCTGTGTTAACTGTTTTTAAGTACCTTGTTGATGCCGCATTGAATTTTTGCCTTGATTGTTTGCCTTGTTTTTGCTTGTTGTAAACCACTATGAGTCGCCTTAGGGCTGAGAATGGCGGTATACAAATGAAGTAAGTAAGTAAATAAATAAATATGGTGCTCATCTCCATTTCTAAGCCAAAGAGCCGGCTTTGTCCGTAGACACCTCCAAGGTCATGTGGTCAGCATGATTGCATGGAGCGCCGTTACCTTCCCGCCAAAGCGGTACCTATTGATCTACTCACATTTGCATGTTTTCAAATTGCTAGGTTGGCAGAAGCTGGGGCTGACAGCAGAAGCTCATGCCGCTCCTCGGATTCGAACCTGCAACCTTTTGGTCGACAAGCTTAGCAGCTCAGTGGTTTAACCTACTGCGCCACCAGGGGCTCCTATTCACTTTATAACACGCTATATTCACTTTATTAGCACTAATATTAGTAGTAATATTCACTTTATTAGCATGCTAATAATTTCTCCAAACAAAACAATAGAGGGGAACTTGTCAAGCACTGGCTTCTAAAATCAAAAAATCAATAAACCAAAGCTATAAACCATTCCCTTCTCTGACCTGCCATTTCTGTTTAATATTTCAACACCTCCCTGCAGCTTGTGTTCTTCTCGTAGTGCACAAGACAACATTAGCCCAGTCCTTTTCTTTAAAAAAGTTCCATAAAGCACCCTGCCTATACCCTGCAGCGATACTACCCCCATCCATTATGAGGGAATGAGATGTTCTGCTCCTGGCATCAAATATGGGCTTCCAGGAAGGCATCAATCCAGAAAGGCCCTTAAATGGTTGTCTGTGAAGGCAGTGTGTGGTTTTGTGGGGGCATGTGATGCAGGCAAGACATAGCATACCTCCCACCTTGCGGTCCGCATTTTGACGCCTCTTCCTCTTAGTTTCCATTTTGAAAAGATAAATAATACCATACCACATCCTGATCTCCCCGTGAAACACAATCCTACTGATTTCAGATAATAGCCTTACCATAAATAGTGTTAAACTGTGCTAACTGGTCACTGACCAGGGGTTTTGGAAGAAACACCCCAGTTTAAGCTGTGCAGAACTTTTTTTCCTGGTTGCAGGCTCACAATGTTCTTCTGAGTATTCATTGATTTCAAAAAGGGGTTCTTAGGCATAGCCAAAAGCTGAATCTGCTCTGTTGGTCTGATTATATATTTGGACTGAACGCCACCAAGCAGAGTTTGAGTGCAGTAGCTGTACTATTTTATTGTCAATATCGTATTGATTTCCCACCTCGGACGTTTCCACCTCTTAAATGTATCCTTGGATACATAACTTAGATGCTCTGCTGTGTGGCCAATAGCTGTTCTAAGCTGCTTTTAATGAGTCTAATGGCACTTGGGTTGAGGCCTGCAGCACAGTGTGGCAGCAAAACAATGGGGGGAGAGATTGATCAGGAAAGAATGTAATCCCCAAATTCTCTTGAAATATTGGGGGCTTTTCTCCTTTTTGCACGTACCTAGAAAACAATGGAAACATTATTCACACTGAATTCTTAGTTTCCTTTTCTTTCTATGTAAAAGTGAGTACATATCACATCTTATTTCACAAATGGATGCATTCAACATCGGAAGAAATAATTCAACGTATTTCAATGAAGAACCAGCAGTTAATATTTGAGCAAGAGCCACTGTCGATTGTGAGGATGACACTTCAATTCTAATTCAGACCACAGAAATATATTATTATTATTATTATTATTATTATTATTATTATTATTATCTTTATTTGTACCCCACTAACATCTCCCGAAGGACTCGATGCGGCTTACAAAGACCAAGGCCCTCAATAAAACAACAGCATAACAAATACATTATCTAACTCACAAGCAAACCAAAAACATTAAAACAGTAACAGTAAAACAACAAAACAATACACCGTGACACATTTAAAAACTAGGGCCGGACCAAATGTAATGGGTACAGATTAAAAGTGCTGGACATGACAGGTAAGATGGAAGGATTCTAGGGTTGGTGCAATGTGCGGCAATCTTAAATCTCTAATAAAGTGCATCTGGGATATGATGCTGGGAGTTTCCTATTCTGGAAAGGCACACCAGAACAGCCAAGTCTTCAAGCTTTTCCTAAAGACTGCCAACGTTGGGGCCTGTCTGATGTCCCTGGGGAGGGCGTTCCAGAGCTGGGGGGCCACCACAGAGAAGGCCCTATCCCTCGTCCCCACCAAGCGCACCTGCGACACAGGTGGGATCATGAGCAGGGCCTCTCCAGGTGAACGGAGAGGATATGTGGGTTCATATACGGAGATGCGGTCATGCAAGTAGGCAGGTCCCAAAGCGTTTAGGGCTTTGTAGGTGAGCACCTGCACCTTGAATTGGGACCGGAAAATGAACGGCAGCCAGTGGAGCTCCTTAAACAGGAGGGTTGACCTCTCTCTGTAAGGAGCACCAGTTAACAACCTGGCCGCCGCCCGTTGGACCAGCTGAAATTTCCGAGCCGTTTTCAAGGGCAGCCCCACGTAGAGCGCATTACAGTAGTCCAATCTAAAGGTGACTAAGGCATGGACCACCCCAGCCAGATCAGCCCTTATGAGGTACGGTCGCAGTTGGCGCACGAGTCTTAATTGTGCAAAAGCCCTCCCGGTCACCGCCGACGCCTGAGCCTCAAGTGTAACTGATGAATCCAAGAGGACACCCAACCTGTGGACCTGTGATTTCAGGGGGAGTGTAATCCCATCCAACACAGGTTGCCACCCTATACCCCGATCAGGTTTATGATAGACCAGGAGGACCTCTGTCTTGTCGGGATTGATCTTCAGCTTGTTCATTCTCATCCAGACAGCCACAATTTATTTATTTAGAGCTTTTATAACCCAGTCTTCTTGACCTCCGAAGAGGGACTCAGGCCGGCTAACAGCAGAAAATTCATACACACATAGAATAAACATAATAGCATCATAATACATTAATACAAAAATACATTAAAATACAGATCATACAATTACAAAAGCCAGGTCATCAGAGTAAAATCACAAATTCGTCACCATCCGCCGATGTGGTCAGCCGTTATTGACTCAATCATTATTCTGCAAATGCTATATTCCAAAGCCAAGATTTTACCAGCTTTCTGAAAGTCAGGAGAGAAGGGGCAGATCTAATCTCCAATGGGAGAGAGTTCCAGAGCCAAGGGGCCGCCACCAAGAAGGCCCTGTCCCTCGTCCCCACCAGACGCGATTGTGAAAGAGGTGGGACCGAGAGCAGGGCCCCTCCAGAAGATCTTAACAACCTTGATGGTTCATAGGGGAGAATCCGTTTGGACAGGTAAACTGGGCCGGAGTTGTTTAGGGATTTATAGGTCAGCACCAGCACTTTGAATTGTGCTTGGAAGCTAATTGGCAGCCAGTGGAGCTGACACAGCAGAGGAGTAGTATGCTCCCTGTACCCTGCTCCTGTTAGTAATCTGGCTGCCGCTCGTTGGACTAGTTGAACCTTCCGGGCAGTCTTCAGAGGCAGCCCCACGTAGAGAGCGTTGCAGTAGTGGCCCGTTTAAATTATTTATCATGTCAGGAGTGAACCAAATAGTTGTATTGTAGTTTTTTTTTAAAAAAACACACACACACACAAAGTTTGCAAACTTGGCATTCTATTAAATGTCCTTTAACCAGTAGCTGGCCACTTGGAGTGCCTGTAGTGTGCCTATAAGAAGGTCCTCCATTGTGCATGTGGCAGGGCTCAGACTGCATTGTAGTAGGTGGCCTGTGGTTTGCTCTTCTCCACTCGCATGTCGTGGATTCCACTTTGTGGGCCCCATTTCTTAAGGTTGGCTCTGCATCTCATGATGCGAGAGCACGGTATGTTCAGCACTTTCCAAGTCGCCCAGTTTTCTGTGTGCCCAGGGGGGAGTCTCTTATTTGTTATCAGCCATTGATTGAGGTTCTGTGTTTTTGGGCAACTGAAATAACACTTCTGAAGATCTGCTATATATTTTGTGCATTGGCATCATCTTAGTTCCTAACAGTTCAAAGTGATAACCAGGAATGTCAGTCTAACAACAGAGAAACCTAATTTGCCTTGCATGAATGCTAGTGGATATATACGACTAAAAAAAAGATTCACTCAAGTGGATTTTTAGCTCTTTTTAGGAAGGTCATACTTTACAAAGTATGGTGCTGTGGGTTAAACCCTTGTGCCAGCAGGTCTGAAGACCGACAGGTTGCAGGTTCAAATCTGGGGAGAGTGCGGATGAGCTCCCTCTATCAGCTCCAGCTCCTCATGCGGGGACTTGAGAGAAGCCTCCCAGAAGGATGATAAAACATCAAAACATCCAGGCATGCCCTGGGCAACGTCCTTGCAGATGGCCAATTCTCTCACACCAGAAGCGACTTGCAGTTTCTCAAGTCACTCCTGACATGTCCATACTTGACAAAATGGTTATGATTATTCCAGATGGAGTGAATGCCAATTAAGCTTGCAATCACACTTGCAAAAGGCTACGGAGATTCTAGTTTCCCAAATGGTTATGATCTCAAAGATCATTCTTTTCCCAAAAATCCTTTTTTTAAGACAATCTTTTGGAATTGTTTTCAATATACCTAATGGTGATTGAGAAATCAATGGTTTGATTTGGAATATACCCTTTGAATAAAGAAAAAAGGATGGAGTAAATGCTCAGCTGGTTTAAATCAGTATCTGGTTTCAATGGATCTGCACAGACTGTTTTGACTCCATTCATTTAATCACGTCTTTGCCCATGCGGAAAGGCTGCTTTTTCCAGAGCAATGAAATTCATATAAACAACTTCCCACTCATGGGGAACAAAGGATTAAGAATTATAGCTAACATAACATGATACCTCAAGGTTGTTTCTGTATGTATAAGGCAAATAGTAGCCCTTTCACATTTCTTTATAAACAATGTACTAAATTATAGTGAATGTATCAAATTATTTCATTACTAACTGTTTCAGAAAACAAATTTCAAAATGTTTCTGGATACAACTTTTTGTATCTTAGCACACTGTGAAAATGTGTTGCAATAATTTCACTTGGAGAACTTGACAAAGAACTTTTCCCATTTGCAAAACAACTTACATTTGCCCAATAACTTTTCTTGCGCTTTCTGTATTCCCAAATGCTACGATAATAATGTCACCTGGGGGAGGTTTGTACTTCCCCAGAGAAACTAATAGACTCAAATAATGGTGAAGCAACACACACAAAAACTGGTACATCCAGAGTAAACAACATAATAAACAAACATACATTTATTTAAATTGGCAACCTAGTGAAAAAATAAATTACAGTGTATTGTCGAAGGCTTTCATGGCCAGAATCACTGGGTTGTTGTAGGTTTTTTCGGGCTATATGGCCATGGTCTAGAGGCATTTTTTCCTGACGTTACGCCTGCATCTATGGTAGTGAGACCTCACTACCTCTGAGGATGCTTGCCATAGATGCAGGCAAAACGTCAGGAGAGAATGCCTCTAGACCAGTGGTTCTCAACCTGTGGGTCCCCAGATGTTTTGGCCTACAACTCCCAGAAATCCCAGCCAGTTTACCAGATGTTAGGATTTCTGGGAGTTGAAGGCCAAAAACATCTGGGGACCCCAGGTTGAGAACCACTGCTCTAGACCATGGCCATATAGCCCGAAAAAACCTACAACAACCCAGTAAATTACAGTGATTGCTATCAAAAGAAGTAAGATGGGTCAAATTCACATAGGATTGGGTTATCCATCATGATAAATATACTCTTTAGTACCAAAGATAATATGGTTCTGTGCATCAGTTCTGGAGGAAAAAGGAGTGGGGTGGAATACCACTGTGCTGAAGTCTTGTTTAAGGGGTTTCCATAATTTTATTTATTTACTTATTTATTTACTGTATTTGTATACCACCTTTCTCAGCCAATCGGCAACTCAAGGCAGTTTCCAACAAATCATGTATACATAAAACATAATATAGATAAAAACATTAAACAGTATAAAACATTACAAAAGCAGTAAAAACAACATCATGAGTGTCTCATTATTCTCAAGCATTGTCCAGTTCCATTGTCAGGTCATTTGATTTCCTATATTAGCTACTCTGTATTTGTAAGAAATTGTCTGAGCTGGAATAAATGGGTATTTGGTCCGATCCAAATATCCACTTCTGGTATTCACCTGAACATGCATAGGACTACACTGGGTGTGTGTGTGAGGCATTGAATGCAATGTTCTGAAGAGGGCTGTGTATCCCAGTCATGGCTGTTGGCTACCATGACAGTCAGCTGTGCCTCTCTGACATGGCAGCTACATTCGCCCTTTATGCAGCAAGGCTGGGATAATTGAGGTTAAGGATGTCACGTTTAAACATTTGAAAGGACATCCTATTGAAGAGTGAGCAAGTTTGTTTTCTGTTGCCACAGAGACTAGGACACAGAGCAATAGATTCAATCTGCAGGAAAAGAGATCCCACCAAAAAGATTTTGGAGTCCTCGTGGATAACAAGTTAAACATGAGCCAACAATGTGATGCGGCAGCCAAGAAAGCCAATGGGAGCATAGTGTCTAGATCCAGGGAAGTCATGCTCCCCATGCTCTATTCTGCCTTGGTTAGACCACACCTAGAATATTGTGTCCAATTCTGGGCACCACAATTGAAGGGAGATATTGACAAGCTGGAAAGTATCCAGAGGAGGGTGACTAAAATGATCAAGGGTCTGGAGAACAAGCCCTATGAGGAGCTGCTTAAAGAGCTGGGCATGTTTAGCCTGAAGAAGAGAAGACTGAGAGGAGATATAATAGCCATGTATAAATATGTGAGAGGAAGTCACAGGGAGGAGGGAGCAAGCTTGTATTCTGCTGCCCTGGAGACTAGGACAAGGAACAATGGCTTCAAACTACAAGAAAGGAGATTCCATCTGAATATTAGGAAGAACTTCCTGACTGTGAGAGCCGTTCAGCAGTGGAACTCTCTGCCCTGGAGTGTGGTAGAGGCTCCTTCTTTGGAAGCTTTTAAACAGAGGCTGGATGGCCACCTGTCGGGGGTGCTTTGGATGCAATTTTCCTGCTTCTTGGCAGAATGGGATTGGACTGGATGGCCCATGAGGTCTCTTCCTACTCTATGATTCTTTGATTCTATGAAAACATTCAGAAAAAGAATTGCTTGATCAGAAGCAACTTGCCAAATTTCTACATACAAAAGATATGTACAAAGTATCACCCACAGCCATCAGTTAAAGGGAATGAAAAGTCAATTGTATTATCTTGATCTTTACAATGCCTGCTAAAGCTAATGCTTTAAAACTTAATCCATCTGGTGCCCTTTTGCTTTGCAGCCAAATAGCTGTAGTTAAGGATGAGAATCCAACGCAGAACATCAGAAAGGCACTGAGTTGGCAAAAACTGCCTAATGATAGCACATTTTTATTGCAGCAGTCACATGCAAAAAAATCATTTAATTAACATACTTAGTATTTGCTTGTTTATTTACTTATTTATTTTAAAAGTTATACAAAATCTCTCAGAGGAGTTTCTTTAGGAAGTGGCATATTTAGTAGAAAATATAATGCCAGGCTCATTGATCAAACAAATTTGTCCCTTTGTTGTGGAGGGCTTTCAAGGCCAGAATCACTGGGTTGCTGTGAGTTTTCCAGGCTGTATGTCCATGTTCCAGAAGCATTATAAAATAATATAATAAAAAACTTTATTTATATACTGCTCTATCTCCCCTGGGGGACTCAGGGCAGTTTCCAAATTGTAAAAACACAAAACCATACAGAAAAAACGCCAAAAGAATAAAACAAAACAAAAACAGAACACAACAGAACAATACATAAGCATAAAATAGTCAAACAGCACATGTATAATAAAACCAATCGACCTTATTCTTCATGCTAGGATTATTTATTTATTTTATTTATTTCATTTACTTATACCCCGCCCTTCTCACCCCGGGGGGGGGGGGGACTCAGGGCGGCTTACAGTGGGGGCACAATTAGATGCCCAAGGCAATTCACAAGCAATACAAATACAAACAATTCAACAATTAATTAAAAACATCAATACATAATAAAATAATAAAAACAGTCTCATGCTCAGGGTTCAGAGTCCATATATCCATTCCATTCCATTTGTCCTTGTCTATCATCAGATCCTTCAGTTAGCTGTCAGAATGACCAAAGGCTTGATCCCAGATCCAGGTCTTCAGTTTTTTCCTAAATGCCAAGAGGGAAGATGACAATCTAATCTCCCCGGGGAGTGAGTTCCACAGGTGGGGGGCCACCACTGAGAAGGCCCTGCTCCTCGTCCCCGCCAGCCTCACTTGTGACAGTGGCGGAGTCGCGAGCAGGGCCTCCCCAGAAGATCTTAAGCTTTGAGATGGGACGTAGAGGGAGATCCGTTCGGACAGATACACTGGGCCGGAACCGTATAGGGTTTTGTAGGTCAAAACCAGCACTTTGAATTGTGCTCGGAATTGGATCGGCAGCCAGTGGAGCTGGTGCAACAGGGGGGTTGTATGCTCCCTGTACGTCGCTCCGGTGAGCAATCTGGCTGCTTCTCGCTGGACTAGTTGTAGTTTCTGAGCAGTCTTCAAAGGCAACCCCACGTAGAGTGCATTGCAGTAATCCAACTGGGATGTGACAAGAGCGTGGACTACCGTGGCCAGATCTGGCTTCTCAAGGTACGGGCGCAGCTGGCGCACAAGTTTTAATTGTGCGAAAGCTCTCCCGGCCACCACTGAGACCTGGGGTTCCAGGCTCAGCGATGAGTCCAGGATCACTCCCAAGCTGCAAACCTGCGTCTTCAGGGGGAGTGTAACCCCGTCTAACACAGGGTGTAACCCTATACCCTGTTCGGCCTTACGACTGACCAGTAGGACCTCTGTCTTGCCTGGATTCAATTTCAATTTGTTAGCTCTCATCCAGTCCGATACAGCAGCTAAACACCGGTTCAAGGTCTGGACAGCCTCCTTGGTGACAGGTGGAAAGGAGTGACAGATTTGGACATCATCTGCGTAGAGATTAGGTATTAGGGCTGGACTTCAGAAAGGACCTAGGCAGTTTGGGATGGCTGGGCCAGAGGTAGTGCAAAGTAAGCCATAGTGGGCCAAGGAAATGGGTAAAGTGCAGTAGCCAGACTCAACAGTAGTAACATTGGGGCCTGTAGATGCTCATTTCCTGAGCCAATTGAAGAAATGACCAGGGTAATAGGTAGGGGTAAAAGGCCAGATTCTAACTAGTGGCGTGGGGACTGGAGCTCATGCTAATCATTCTCGAAGGCCTGGTGAAACCACCAAGTCTTCAAGCTTTTATGAAAAGAGGAGAGGGATAGGGCCTGTCTTATTTCCCTGGGAAGGACATTCCAGAGGCGGGGGCCACAACCGAGAAGGCCCTCTCCCTCGTCCCCACCAACCACACTGATGATGGTGGTGGGAGCAAGAGGAGGGCCTCCCCGGTAGATCTTAGAGTTTGTGTTGATTCATAGAGAGAGATGCAATCATGAAGGTAGGCAGGGCCTAAACAATTCTCTATGGCAGGCATCTTCAGAAGTTGTGATGTCTGTTGGAAACTAGGCAAGTGGAATGTCAAGGGTGGGAGAAAGAATTCTTGTGCGTTGGGACCAAGTGTGAATGTTGCAATTGACCACCTTGATTAGCATTTAATGGCTTTGTAGCTTCAAAGCCTGCCTGGGCAAATCCTTTGCTGGGAGGTGTTGGCTGGCCCTGATTGTTTCCTGTCTGGATTTCCCCTGTTTTCTGAGTGTTGTTCTTTCTTTACTATCCTGATTTTAGAGTTTTTAAAATACTGGTAGCCAGATTTCGTTCATTTTCATGATTTCCTCCTTTCTGTTGAAATTGTCCACCTGCTTGTGGATTTCAGTGACTTCTCTGTGTAGTCCAACATGGCAGTTGTTAGAGTGGTCTCAAATAGCATGCTGTATCCAGGTTGGCTCATCAGGTGCTCTTCTATAACTGATTTCTCTGGTTGAATTAGTCTGCAGTGCCTTTCATGTTCCTTGATTCTTGTTTGGGTGCTGCGTTTTTGGTGGTCCCCATGTAGACTTGTCCACAATTGCATTGTATATGGTAGACTCCAGCAGAGGTGAGAGAATCCCTCTTGTCCTTTGCTGAATGTAGCATTTGTTGGGTCTGTAGATAGTTTGTAGGTTGTGTTTGCCATTGAAAATACCAATACCTGAAAACATTTTGTTAAGTGACAAATGCCACAGAGGAGACCCTTTATTATTGTTTTGCCTGACAACCTGAAAGACATTACTTGCTGAAATATTAGTAGGGCTTCTGATACAAATCTCGATGTGTGGACAGGATTGACAAAAGCCAGTCCTTTCAATGACATGTGGAGATTTAAAGCTTAACTCCAGCACTTTGAGTTGTACTGGTAACTAGTACAATTCTTAAAAAGCCAATATCACATGTTCTGACTTTCTGATTCCCATCAGTATCTAGACAGCGAACTGAACTTTGGCACTACTTTTAGAAAATAATCTCATTACAGCAGGCCCCTAAATCAAGCTGATTTTTTTCTCTATGCTCTCCGTATCTTAATTTTTCAGTATCACTTTTTGATAATACAAGACTCTTCAGTCAAATAATTCATCGGAGAGTTTCAAAGGTAACATTTGAGGTATATTGAAGTCTGAAATCAATTGAGAAAGCTGAGAGTAAGCTTCAGTGAACTAGTGGAATTTAGTTTTAGAAAATTGCAGTTAGTGAAAGTTGACTATTTTGAGTAAAACAATATCATCAAATCTTGTTGTCATGTGAAATCAGGGAATACGCTTCTCTATCTAGACTCTAACAATTACCATGCCAGACAACACAGAGAAGCCATTGAAATCCACAATCCATAGCCTGCATCTATGGCAAGCATCCTCAGAGGTAGCGAGGTCTGTTGGAACTAGGAAAAAGGGTTTATATATCTGTGGAATGACCAGGGTGAGACAAAGGACTCTTGTCTGCTGGAGCTAGGTGTGAATGTTTCAACTCACAACCACCATGTCAGACTACACAGAGAAGTCATTGTAATACACAAGCATGTGGACAATTTCAACACAAAGGAAGAAACCATGAAAATGAACAAAATCTGGCTACCAGTATTAAAAAATACCTCTAAAATCATAACAGTAAATAAAGAACAACATTCAAAAATGGGGGAACTCCAGACAAGAAACAATCAAGGACAGCTAATCACCTCCCAACAAAGGATTCCTCCAGGCAGGAAGAAGCAAAGCCTTGAAACTGCAAGTCTATTCAATGCTAATCAAGGTGAGCAATTGCAGCATTCACACTTGCCTCAAACAGACAAGAGTTCTTTCTCCCACCCTGGACATTCCACAGATATATAAACCCCACTTGCCTGGTTTCCAACAAACCTCACAACCTCTGAGTATGCCTGCCATAGATGCAGGTGAAATGTCAGGAGAGAATGCTTCTAGAACATGGCCATACAGCCCGAAAAACTTACAGCAACCCAGTGATTCTAGCCATGAAAGCCTTCAACAATGCACTATCTAGATTTGGTTTCTTAACGGTAAATGCTCATATTTATGGAAATTGCTATTCCTAAATTTAAAAACATATTTCTCGGGGAAGAATTGGGATAAACCTGCTTCTGTGTTTGCCCATTTTCTTTGCTACCATGTCAGCTTTGTCTCGTGTCCTTCTCTCCTGCAGATCTGCCTTCATAAGCAACGGGGGCACGCAGAACTGCAAATCTTTGCTGTTTTGAAAATGGCAGAAAACTGGCGGATCAAAAGTTTAGCCTAGAGGCTGCTGTCAGTTTTTCACAAGGAAATAACTTCATACACATTTCTGAGATCTATGGGATGCATGACGTGGCAAAATAACAACCCAATACCAACTGCATACTTTATTCTAAACAGAAGAGCCAAATACTCATCTCTGCACCTGAGCAAAGTAAATGCAATTTGTATTGCAAACCTTAAGAAAACACACAGAGAAGGAACCTCACCTATTGCAGTCCACTATAGACAACATATCAGAGATCATCTCCAGGTTAACATAGGCACAGTGGTGAAATAATTTCACAATAAATCAGGTGTTATATGCAAAATGAATGTTTTATTTATATTAGTGATGACAAAACTTGGAATGGTAGTCATTCGATATCAGTTAATTCAGAATTAAAATGTATTTCAAAGGTCAGATATATCATCTGCAGTTCCATATTTCTGGAAATTGTGTATAGCACATAGATGATCAGTTGGGGGGGGACATGCATGATGTTGGATTGATTTTGTTAATCACAATTCTGCATTTATGGATAAATAAGACCTGAAGAAAGTAAAGGTAAAGGTTTCCCCTCAACATTAAGTCTAGTTGAGTCTGACTCTGGGAGTTGGTGCTCATCTCCATTTCGAAGCCGAAGAGTCGGCGTTGTCCGTAGACACCTCCAAGGTCATGTAGCCAGCATGGTTGCATGGAGTGCCGCTACCTTCCCGCAGACAAGAGTCCTTTGTCTCACCCTGGTCATTCCACAGATATATAAACCCTTTTTCCTAGTTCCAACAGACCTCACTACCTCTGAGGATGCTTGCCATAGATGCAGGCAAAAAGTCAGGAGAAAATGCCTCTAGACCATGGCCATATAGCCCGAAATAACCTACAACAACCCAGTGATTCCGGCCATGAAAGCCTTCGACAATAAAACAAGGAAAGGTTTCTCTGCTGCCTCCGTTGCCATGGAGTAGGCTTTCAAAGATGTCCTAACCCAGGCATGGGCACACTTCAGCCTCCGGGTGTTTTGGACTTCAATTCCCACAATTGTTGGAGTTGAAGTCCAAAACACCTGGAAGGTCGAAGTTTGCCCATGGCTGCTCTAGCCCATGATTAGTTAGATTCGCTTTGAGTTCTCTGCCAATGTCGTTCTCAGCTCCATCTCACTTGCTTCATCATCGCCAACTGCTTAGAAAACCAAGGGACTGGTTTGGCTCTGCACCATTCAAGGGTGCGTTAAGGAACGATTGTGTCCACCACCCTGGCCATTTCCCCATTCCAGAGATCAGTCAGAGCTTCAACAGAATTGCCTTCCAAGGTGACAGGAAAAAGTAGCAATGTTCCAAATCACATCTACTTTATTAATTGAGATACACGTGCATAGTATGTAGCTTTTCAAATTTCTGGCTGGCATAGGTGCAATACCTGGAAGTGTGGCTGACTTCACAGATATGAGGAGCATCAGGAATGTTTCTGTTTGACTTACAACAATAGAAAGATCACTGAGTACTAGGCTCCCCTTTGTGTTCTGAAACTGAGAGCCTCTTGGCATCCTAAAATCTACACCGAGGTTAGCATCCTAAAACACGACACAGTTATTACATCCCTGCACCTCCAAGGGCATAATTAAACTGCCTCTAGGTAAGATGTCATGTGGCGGTGATTTCTGAAATTGCAATTTTTTGCTGTGGTTTTGCAATGATTATTTCTTACATTCCCCCACTAGAGAGGATTATGAGAACGATAAATCTGATTTCTCAGCAAAAATCTTATCATATCTCTTTGCTTTAGCTGGGATTTTCTTAATAGCATCGATGTTACTATGCTAGAATAGTATCGACCCAAAGACCACTTAATAAGGCACAGGTTTAAGTGTATTTGACACACAGTGTTTGGTTTTTATAAGCAAGAGAAATCAACTGAGTAACGATCATAAACAAAAATGCCCCAGCTTTGGGAATGAAGTTTTGGCTCTTAAATATAATCTGTACATCAAGCCGCTTTGAGTCCCATCCTGGGAGAAAAGTGGGAAATAAACAACAACACGTTGCAGTGTTTGCTCATTTTCTAAGAGAAGTGCTTCTGTTCATGATTTTTGCTGGCCTTTCGCACTATTCAGTGAGCCCTTAGGATCCATGATTACCATCAACTACAGATCATCACAGCCCATATTATTAAGTAGCAGCTATGGGAACATGGAATTACTACATGCATGCCCATGTTATTGCTATTTAATAATATGGTGCAAAAGCATATATGTTTTCCATATCTGTGATGGGTCCCAGAATTGAGCCCCCACTGATATGGTGAGCCCACTGTACTCTGTACTACTCACATGCCGGGTTCCTGGTTTTCCCTCCCAACAGACATTAATATTGTTGAAGGCTTTCATGGCCGGAATCACTGAGTTGTTGTAGGTTTTTTCGGGCTGTATGGCCATGGTCTAGAGGCATTCTCTCCTGACGTTTCACCTGCATCTATGGCAGAGGATGCTTGCCATAAATGCAGGTGAAACATCAGGAGAGAATGCCTCTAGACCATGGCCATACAGCCCAAAAAAAACCTACAACAACCCAGACATTAATATTCTTCAGCTACCGACTATATTCCACAGGGCACCAGTGGGACAATGAGTTAAACCCTTGTGCTGCTGAACTGCTGACCTGAAGGTTGGTAGTTTGAATCCATGGGACGGGGTGAGCTACCACTGTTAACCCTCGTTCCTGCCAACCTAGCAGTTCGAAAACATGCAAATATGAGTAGATCAATAGGAACTGCCTCAGCAGGAAGGCAAAAAAAAAAAAAAAGATCCATGCAATCATGCTGGCCACATTACCAGTAGGTGTCTACGGACAATGCAGCTCCTCAGCTTGGAAATGGAGATGAGAACCTCCCCAGAGCCGGAGATGAGCACTGCCTCCAGAGCCTGAAATGAAAGGAGAAGCATTTGCCTTTGCCTGTATATTTGTGTTTCATTGTTTTTCATTGTAAGAAGGCACTGAATGTTTGCCTGTGTCTCTTATTGCAGTTAGGGAGATAGCTTTTTTGCTTTAAGCACCCTAAATAATTTAGTATTTTCATCAGTCTTAGCTGCCAGACTGCTTATTCCTAACTTCGGATGTTTTATGAACAAGCAAAAAAACATTGGTTCCAATACAAACCATAGCACAATCCATAATTATTCTCCATTGTAGCGCTTATATAGCAAAATACTTTTGCACATTTTATTATTTTATTAATAAAAATAATATAAACAGTCCAAGAATGGTGGGCTGTTGTAGGTTATTTCGGGCTATAGTCCAAAAACATCTGGAAACAACTCCCAGTTTAGCCTATTCCTTTGCCTTTTTGTATTATCTGGAATGGTTTAAAATGTAATGGCAAAGTTTTACCCTTGACATTAAGTCTAGCCGAGTCCGACTCTGGGGGGTGGTGCTCATCTCCATTTCTAAGCCGAAGAGCACCATTACCTTCCCATCGAAGCTGTACCTACTGATCTACTCATGTTTGCATGTTTTCGAACTGCTAGATTGGCAGAAGCTAGGGCTAACAATGGGAGCTCACCTCGTCTCTCAGATTCAAACCACTGACCTTCTGGTCAGCAAGTTCTGCAGCTTAGTAGTTTAACCCACTGCGCCACCGCAGTCCTGGAATGGTTAGTACAGTAGAGTCTCACTTATCCAACTTTCATTCATCCAATATTAACCAACACAGTCTGCCTTCACAGCTGTTTCAATACATTGCAATGTTTTGGTGCTGAATTCATAAATACAGTAATTACTATATAACATTACCATGTGTTGAACTGCTTTTTCTGTCGATCTGTTGTAAAACATGACGTTTTGGTGCTTAATTTGTAAAATCATAACATAATTTGACATTTAATAGGCTTTTCTTTAATCCCTCCTTATTATCCAACATTTTTGCTTATCCAATGTTCTGCTGGCCCATTTATGTTGGATAAGCAGGACCTAAATCAAGGATTCTCCTTACTTTCATACCATCTTGTAATATTTTACCATTGTTGTTGCTGTTGTTTTTAATATTCTTAATTAAAGTGCTACTCCAATGCCAGAATGTTTACTTTCATCCCATTTTGTAATATTTTACCTTTGTTGCTGTTGTTTTCAAGTTTCTAATTGGCTACTCCAATGCCATAATGTTTATTTCATGCACTTTAATTTTTCTTAAAGCCATGCTGACCAATCCATGATCCATTGACTCGTGAGTAAGACCCACTGTATTCAACAGCACTTGCCCCTGAGTAGGCATGCAGCGATGATCTCCAATGGATTCATAAGATCTGAGAAAAATGAACAGGTTCCCTCAGAATAGATCCTTATAGGATACCAGCTTTAGCAATATGGCAAAATACTATCTTATTATTGGGTTGTTGTAGTTTTTTCGGGCTATATCGCCATGTTCTAGAAGCATTCTCTGACCTCACAACCTCTGAGGATGCCTGCCGTAGATGCAGGTGAAATGTCAGGAGAGAATGCTTCTAGAACATGACCATATAGCCCCAAAAAAACTACACAACCCAGTGATTCCAACCATGAAATCCTCCAACAATGCATATTTACATACGCATAGGGAGGCTGATGAGGAAACACAACATACAAACCACCTACAGACCCACCAAAAAAAATCCAACAAATGCTACATTCAGCAAAGGACAAGAGGGATCCTCTCACCTCTGCAGGAGTCTACCGTGTACCATGCAGCTGTGGACAAGTCTACACAGGGACCACCAAACGCAGCGCCCAGACACGCATCAAGGAACATGAAAGGCACTGCAGACTACTCCAACCAGAGAAGTCAGCCATAGCAGAGCACCTGATGAACCAGCCTGGACACAGCATTTTATTTGAGAACACAGAAATGCTGGACCACACCAACAACCACCATGTCAGACTACACAGAGAAGCCACTGAAATCCACAAGCATGTGGACAATTTCAACACAAAGGAAGAAACCATGAAAATGAACAAAATCTGGCTACCAGTATTTTAAAAAAACTCAAAAATTACAACAGCAAAACAACAGAGAGTAAACAATCAGGCACATCAAACCACCTCTCAAAAAAAGATTCCCCCAGGCACTTCCAAGCCATTAAATCAGGCATGTAGCCAGGGGGAGGGGGCTCGTGGGGCTTCCGCCCCCCCCCCCCCCGAAATTTTCATGGTGGTTCGCGAAAAGGCCTTATTGGTGCATTATTTAAACTGTTATGTTTATTCATATCATTATCTGATCACCATACTCAATATATCCCATATGCATGGGGGTATTGGGGTAATGATACAAAAGGTTTGCTAGGCTAGACCCTCTTTCACTCAGACTCAGCCCCCCCCCCGAAACTCAGCCCCCCCCAAAACCCCCCCTGAAAAAAATTCAGCCCCCCCCCCCCCGAAACGAAATCCTGGCTACGGGCCTGCATTAAATGCTAATCAACGTGGTCAGTTGAAACATTCACACCTAGCTCCAGAAGACAAAAGTCCTTTGCCCACCCTGGTCTTTCCACAGATATATAAACCCATTTTCCTACTTCCAACAGACCTCGCTACCTCTGAGGATGCTTGCCATAGATGCAGGCAAAACGTCAGGAGAAAATGCCTCTAGAACATGGCCATATAGCTCGGAAAACCTACAACGACCCAATACATATTTTTCTATTATTCATTTTATACATGGTTATTTTTTTCTAAAGGCACAAGTCCCTGCAAATATTGATCTTACAGGCATGAACTGAAATTGCCTTAACTTATTTTTGGATCTTTTGACCAGAAGCATTGACTCTTTTTGGAACCACCTTTCCATGTGGTCTTTGAGGGGCATATACCTCAGATTTACTGAGATATTTGCAGCTCTGCAGTTCTTCAAGAAGAAGAAACCAGCAAGGAAATTTTGTGTAAAAGCCCAAACAAAGCCCTAAGTGTTTGCTGCTGTAGCCATTACTGCCTACGTGGTGCTCAGTACTTAGATACAAAAGCCAAGTACAAACGTTTTATCCTTGTATTCAATAATTCAGTAAACCGGCCAGAGGATTTCTCACCAGCTCTTTATTGCAATTCAGACCGACACTTTCCCCCCTGAAAAGCCATGGGTTTAATAAACACACAGGGCTTACCCTTGAGCTCAGCACGGATCTGCAGTAAGTACTTTATGACAGATTTGCCACAATTTTTTTTAGAAGTAGCAGAAATCCCAATTGTTGGAGCTGATACTTTTATCAAAGCTCCTCTCACCTCTAGGGTTTTATGTGCAACCTCTCAACTCCCAGCCTTGGAAATTGGGGACTGAGCACATCAGAACTGCAGAGAGGATGAAAAGGCAGCTTCCTCCGAAAGAAGCTAATAATGGCATTCTCTTGATTGTGAAGGAAATGAGGAAAAAAAGAAAACAATTGCCATTGTTATTTAAATGTTTAATATTACATTGTTTTTGGCACTCACTCAAAGGGCAACGTTTTGGTGTCAGGAGACAATTGTTTTGGACCAGGGAGATGTCCCCTCTGTGAATACTGCTGTCTTAAAACTATATACAATGCAACAGCTGGGTTTGCATGTTGCAAGTCACTTCTGGTGTGAGAGAATCAGTTGCCTACAAAAATGTTGCCCAGGGGATGCCTGGATGTGTTGCAATCCTGTGGGGAAGATTCTCTCATGTCTCCTCAAGCTGACTGGGACAACCTGGGGATCACAACCAGATACAGTGAAGACATCTGCCCTTATGTTTTGCACCGGGACTTGGGGCCAGCTGGCTGGATGTCAGCTGCATTAAGATCACTACTGACTGAAAGGTCATGAGTTCAAAGCCAGCCCGGGTCGGAGTGAGTTTCCGGTCAAATTTGTGTAGCTTGTTGTTGACCTTTGCAGCCCGAAAGGCAGTTGCATCTGTCAAGTAGGAAATTTAGGTACCACTTTGTGGGGAGGCTAATTTAACTAATTTACAAGGCTATAAAGATCAGCAGGGAATGTGGAAGTACTCCATCAGTGTCGCAGATGAACGATGAAGTGACAGCTCTCCTGGTGGCCAGAAAAATGGAATGTTAAATAGCCTCTGACTGTCTGTCTATATGTGTTGTGTGTCTAAGGTATTGAATGTTTGTCTGTATATGTGCGTTTTAATCTACCCTGTGGGGTGAGAAGGACGGAATATAAATATTGTAAATAAATAAATACTCTGCTGCTGAGTACACATGCCCAGTATGAAACACATCTTACCATGCTAAAACAGTGGTTGTGGCTCTTAATGAGACATGCCACATTATCACAGGATGTCTACACTCTACACCACTGGAGAAATTGTACTCTTTAGCTGATACTCCACCACCTGGCATCCATCGGAAAGTAGCAGCCAACAATGAAAGGACCAAGACAGTGACATCTCCGGCCTATCCCCTTTTTGGATATCAGTCAGCATACCAACGCCTTAAATCAAGAAATAGTTTTCTAAAATCTACAGAGATACTCGCAGGAATACCTCAGCAAGCAAGAGTCCAAAAGTGGCAGGCTCAAACCCAGAACCTCAATCCATGACTGTTACCGAATGAGAGACACCCCCCTGGGCACACAGAAGACTGGGCGACTTGGAATGTACTGACCAGACTGTGCTCTGGCACCAGGAGATGCAGAGCCAACCTTAAGAAATGGGGCCACAAAGTGGAGTCCATGACATGCAAGTGTGGAGAAGAGAAGACCACAGACCACCTACTACAATGCAGTCTGAACCCTGCCACATTCACAATGGAGGACCTTCTCACAGCAACACCAAAGTTTTTTGAACGTTATGTTTTTAAAATACATTATAACTATACCCTCGGTTTGCTTCTGATATGATAAATAAATGAATAAGCTGGGTTACATCTGTTGAATAAACTATTAAAAGGTCAGGCTTTGAAGCTACAAGACCATTTGCAACATTCATATTTGCCTCCAACAGACAAGAGTTCTTTCTCCCACCCTGGACATAATTCCACAGATATATAAACCTCACTTGCCTAGTTTCCAACAGACCTCAAACCTCTGAGGATGCCTGCTCTAGATGTGGGTGAAACATCAGGAGAGAGGGCTTCTGGAACATAACCATACAGCCCGGAAAACTCACAGCAACCCACTATTAAGTCTCGTAGCACCTAGACTTAAATTTAGGTACCACTTTGTGGGGATTAACTAATTTATGAGGCCATAAAGATCAGCGGGGAATGAGGATGCCTGCTCTAGATGTGGTTGAAACACCAGGAGAGAATGCTTCTGGAACATGACCATACATCCCGGAAAACTCACAGCACTATTAAGTCTTGTAACACCTAGACTTGACTCTGAAGGAGCTGGAGGTGGTGATGGCCGACAGGGAGCTATGGCGTGGGCTGGTCCATGAGGTCACGAAGAATTGGAAGTGACTGAACAAATAAACAACAAGAAAGCATTTAGAATCCAACACATCCATTATGGTATACAAATTTGGGAGTGCACTTGCATACATTCCTGCTTATTATGACTACATAGATATCTAGACATGATGTGTGTATGTATGTAAGTTATAGTGAATTAAAAAAAAACTTCATCAGATCCATGCACCTGACACATATGGACTGCTCCATATGCATTCTCTTTTTGATATAGATATCATAGATATCATAGAATCATAGAATCAAAGAGTTGGAAAAGACTTCATGGGTCATCCAGTCCAACCCCCTGCCAAGAAGCAGGAATATTGCATTCAAATCACCCCTGACAGATGGCCATCCAGCCCCTGTTTAAAAGATTCCAAAGAAGGAGCCTCCACCACACTCCGGGGCAGAGAGTTCCACTGCTGAACGGCTCTCACAGTCAGGAAGTTCTTCCTCATGTTCAGATGGAATCTCCTCTCTTGTAGTTTGAAGCCATTGTTCCATTGCGTCCTAGTCTCCATGGAAGCAGAAAACAAGCTTGCTCCCTCCTCCTCCCTGTGGCTTCCTCTCACATATTTATACATGGCTATCATATCTCCTCCCAGCCTTCTCTTCTTCAGGCTAAACATGCCCAGCTCCTTAAGCCGCTCCTCTTAAGAAAGAATGTATTTGTTATCACTGCAAATAATGATTTAGTCTGGGTTGTTGTAGGTTTTTTGGGGCTATGTGGCCATGTTCTAGACGAGCCACATAGCCCGAAAAAACCTACAACAACCCAGTGATTCCGGTCATGAAAGCCTTTGACAATACAATGATTTAGTCACGAGTCAAAAAATGAGCCAAACCTGGGTATATTATTACCATTTGTGGAAAAGAAAATAATTCATGAAGCATTCTCTTATTGCTGAATTTCAAGGGAATTTATCTGGAATTCAGGAAGCTCACTGTGTTTGAGATTCAAGTTGAAATGCTGTTGCATATAACATAGGCAAAGGTTAAAGGAATTAAGCAGAAGTGAGAGCCATTTATGTCTCTTCTTTCTTTGCTTCTGGGTATGGTATGAACTGTACCTCTCGCACCCTCCAAGTAGCATATGAGATTCCCTTTAGGGCACATACCTTAGCTCTTATCTTTTATGGCTGCTCTTAAGGAACTGTCAAAAAAATTAAGGTCTGATATCCTGGGATATGTGGAGCTGATAAAAAAACCTGTAGGAAATTGGAATATTTACTTATTTTGCAATTGTATTTTATGCACCTTTAAATTACTATGTATGTGGTCACTCCTTTTCAGGGTCTAAAAAGTTTTGCCTCTTCTTCAATGTACATTGCTCTGTTCGACATCTCACCTGCGGCATTGTAAACCTCACTCAGACAGTTCTGTCTGTCTCATACTAGGAATGCAACTTAATGATTCACTGCCTTGCTTTGACTAACATGTCAGTTCAGGGCATATGCCTTTCGTGATGGTAGAAATTGTTTAACCTCTTAGGAGCAGCAGATATCCTAACTCCCAAGTCGCACAATTTACCCAGGTGAGAAAAAGATATCTGGCCACCCTATCTCCACAAATCCTTGCTCTCCGCATAACAACTGTCATTTCTTACTACAGAGCCAGTCATTTAGAGACTGCTTTGAAGAAATAATAACACAGTCAAAAGGTTTCATGGCTGGAATCACTGTGTTGTTTTAGGTTTTTCAGGCTATATGGCCATGTTCTAGAGGCATTCTCTCCTGACGTTTCACCTGTATCTATGGCAAGCATCCTGCTCAGCAGGATGCTTGCCATAGATGCAGGTGAAACGTCAGGAGAGAATGCCTCTAGAACATGGCCATATAGCCCGAAAAAACCTACAACAACCCAATAATAACACTGTTTGTACTGGACATCTCAGCAAGTCTCTGTTCTTGGGCAAAGTCTACTTCCATGAAGTGTGAACTATTTTTTTTGAGAGAGAGAGAGAGAGAGTTTTAACCAGAGGACATGGAAATCTGCAAGACTGCAACCTATTTCATATTATTGAATTATGTGGCTGATGCTGAGATCGAGGGATTTCATTACTTTTATTAAAAGGAACAAACAGGTTTCCAGCTTTCACTGGTTATTTGATTATCTGAGTTTGGATCTATGCACAATAGGCATCTAATGTTTACATATGTTGCCTAATGTTGTTTTAAATCCGTGTTTCTGAATCTTCCTCATGCCACGAACTCTTAACACAGTTCCTCGTGTTGTGGTGACCCCCAACCATAACATTATTTTTATTGCTACTTCATAACTGTAACTTTACTACTAGGTTCTTGTAGGTTTTTTTCGGGCTATAGGGCCATGTTCTAGAGGCATTTCTCCTGACGTTTCGCCTGCATCTATGGCAAGCATCCTCAGAGGTAGTGAGGTGACATAACTTTACTATTGTTATGAATAATAATGTAAATATCTGAGATGCAGGATGTATTTTCATTCACTGGACCAAATTTGCCACAAATATCCAATACACCCAAATTTGAATACTGGTGGGGTTGGGGGGAGTCTGATATTGTCATTCTGAACTCCACCAACAATGAAATTGAACCAAACTTGGCACACAGGATTCCCATGACCAACAAAAAATACTGGAAGGGTTTGGTAGCATTGACCTTGAGTTTTGGAGTTGTAGTTCACCCTACACCCAGAGCACTATGGACTCACACCATGATGGATCTGGACCAAACTTGGTATGAATACTCAATATGCCCACACTGCTGGAGTTTGAGGAAAACAGACCTTGACATTTGGGATTGGTAGTTGCTGGGATTTGTAGTTCGCCTACAGTCAAAGAGCATTCTGAATCCCACCAATGATACAATTGGGTCAAACTTCCCACACAGAACCCCCATGACCAACAGAAAATATTGGAAGGGTTTGGTGGGCATATGGCCAAATATGAACACTGCTGAAGTTTGGGGGAAATAGATCTTGACATTTGGGAGTTGTAGTTGCTGGGATTTATAGTTCACCTACAATCGAAGAGCATTCTGAACCCCAGCAATGATAGAATTGGGCCAAACTTCCCACACAGAATCCCCATGAGCAACAGAAAATACTGTGGTTGTTGTAGGTTTTTCCGGGCTATATGGCCATGTTCTGGAGGCAATTTTTCTCCTGACGTTGCCTCCAGAACATGGCCATATAGCCCGGAAAAACCTACAACAATCCAGTGATTCCGGCCATGAAAGCCTTCGACAATACAGAAAATACTGTGTTTTCCGATGGTCTCTGGTGATCCCCAGGTTGAGACACTGCATTAATGATAAAATGCAGGCAGTAGAAACATATGTTTCCCCTTTCAGAATTCGGTAATCCTCGGATGAAACAACAAACTGGATTGTATATTATTATTTGGATTATATATTATTATTCTATCTTATTTTTTCCAGAATTAATTTATGACACCACCACATCCGAGTGTGGAGAAGAGCAAGCCACAGACTACTTACTACAATGCAACTTGAGCCCTGCCACATGCACAATGGAGGACCTTTTTAAAGCGACACCAGAGGCACTCCAAGTGGCTAGCTTCTGGTCAAAGGAAATTTAGCATAATGCCAAGTTTTTAATTTTGTTTGTTTAACTGTATTCTCAATTCGCTTCTGACACGATAAATAAATAAAAACACCATCCTCAGTTACTTCTGCTTGGTGTGTGTTCTTATATCAGTCATCCACACACCTTAGCTTTTGCTTTGGATGATGCCTGCCATAAATAGGTGCTTTTAAATTTCCTTTCATGAAATATATTATCTAAGAACCCTGTAAATGCTCTCTGATGTATCAAAACATTCAAGGTCCTGTGTCTTTAGCACCCTTTGGAAAATGTCTTGTGCTCCCTCTGCTGTTTTGACTGGAGCAGTGAACTGACCACATGTGCAGTGCACCTAAAAACCTTCAGCATAAGAGAGGTACAATAGGATCTTGGAATCATGTCATGATTTTGAGTCCAATTTGGGCTTTCATAATAAAATGCACATTTAGATACACTTCTGATTTTGCATGAATACTAAAACATCTCCCAAATATTCATTAGGAAAAGATAAGGAGTTAGGATGGGTGTTTATAATGAAAAAACAGGGAGGAAATACTCTCTAACACAAAGCCTGGAAGATCACAGAAAAGTGTCTCTAAATGTGTTGTTGAAGGCTTTCATGGCCAAAATCACTGGGTTGTTGTGAGTTCTCCAGGTTGTATGGCCATGTTCCAGAAGCATTCTCTGCTGACGTTTTGCCCACATTCATGGCAGGCATCCTCAGAGGTTGTGAGGTCTGTTGGAAACTAGGCAAGTGGGGTTTATATATCTGTGGGATGTCCAGGGTAGGAGAAAGAACTCTTGTCTGTTGGGGGCAAGTGTGAATGTTGCAATTGGCCACCTTGATCAGATTGATTTTAGAGTTTTTCTGGCTACCAGTATTTAAAAAAAAACTCTAAAATCATGAAATAAAGAACAACACTTAAAAAAAACCAGGGGGATTCCAGACAAGAAACGATCAGGGCCAGTTAACACCTCCCAACAAAAGATTCCCCTGGGCAAGAAGCAGCTAAGCTTTGAAGCTACAAGACTATTCATACTAATCAAGGTGGCCAATTGTATGGCCATACAGTCTGGAAAACTCACAGCAACCCAGTGTCTATAAATGTAATCAATCAGTTATTTGGCCAACAATCCATTATTAATAACAAACAAAAATGTATAATGTGTGCAGTTTGATTAGGCAAATATTACATTAAAATAAAATAAATGAGAGGCATTGTAGTTCTGGGAGCTACACTGATAGCTGTTGAAAATCAGACTCTGCTGAGGTCGACACAGCCCTATAACCCAGAATATCAAGACAGAACTGGGTTATCTTCATCCACATTGCCATATATTCCAGTTCAAAGCAGATAATGTGGAGTTTTCTGGTCTCTCGTCTTCCAGTAGAAGTAGTCTCCTTTAAACAGCCCCTCTGGGCCCTTCCACACAGCCCTATATCCCAGAATATCAAGGTAGAAAATCCCACATTATCTCAGTGTGGACTCAAATAACCCAGTTCAAGGCAGATAATGTGGGATTTTCTGCCTTGATATTCTGGGATATAGGGCTGTGTGGAAGGGCCCAGAGGCTTACAGTGAAGGATGAGCAACACATTTTTGAATCCAGAATCCCACAACTGTCCTCCCACCCTATCCTGAAAAGTTTCTTAAAATGTTTATGAGAAATAAATCACCAGGAACAAGTAGCATACCAATAGAGTTGTTGTTGTTGTTATTATTATTATTATTATTATTATTATTATTATTATTATTATTTACAGTTCTTATATTCCGCCCTTCTCACCCTGCAGGGGACTCAGGGCGGATTACAGTAAACACATATATGGCAAACATTCAATGCCAGTTTGCAAACAACATTTAACAGACAAAGGCAATTTAACTTTTTTTCTCGCCGCCGGGGGAGCTGCTGCTTTTCATCGTCCATCAACGACACCGATGAAGTTCTTCCGCATTCCACATTCCCCGGAGTCTTCTTTCTTTATGGCCTCATAAATTAGTTAAATTTAGCCTCCCACACAAGGTGGTGCCTTATTTTCCTACTTGACAACTGTATTTCAGGTTGCAAAGGTCGACAACGGGCTACACAATGGCTGGACACCCACTCCAGCCCGGGCTGGCTTCGAACTCATGACCTTTTGGTCAGAGTGATCTTAATGCAGCTGACACTCAGCCAGCTGCGCCACAATCCCAGTGTCAATCCCAGTTGTTTCAAGTTGTTAGGTTTTGTGTGTGTGTGTCAGGAGCAACCTGAGAAACTGCAAGTAGCTTCTGATGTGAGGGAATTAGCCATCTCCAAGGATATTGCCCAGGGGACGCCCAGATGTTTTGATGTTTCACCATCCTTGTGGGAGGCTTCTCTCATGTCCCTGCACGGGTAGCTGGAGCTGACAGAGGGAGCTCATCCATGCTCTCCCCAGATTTGAACCTCTGACCTGTCGGTTTTCAGTCCTGCCGGCACAAAGGTTTAACCCATTGTGCCACCAGGGGCTCTGCTTGAGATATATGGACAAATAATGACCCATAGTGTCAGAATGTTCTGTTTCAATCCCAGTTCCCAGAAAAGGGGTCACAAAGGATTGCAGTAATCCCTGGACTGCTGTATGGATTTCCCATGCAAGGAAAACAGTTAATCAGGTACTCTTATCTGATAACATGTCACTGGAAGAAGTAGTAGTGCCACATTCTTTCACAGTTCAAAATCTCCACAAACTATGGAAGGGGGTGTTTCAGAAATAGCCACCAACGTTTGTGCAACACAAGATGTCAAATTCCATGGATGCTAATAATGATATTATACCAACCACACTACATGGAAGTCTACAATATCAAGGAATATCTGCCTGAACAGCTTGGGGCACCTGTTGAAATTGTTTAAGACAGGAGATCAATAAGTGGGTGCTGCTTAAAAAGCCAATCACACTCTGGAGATCCCCAAGGACAACCTAAGTAAGAACCATTATAAAGTCGAAATGGCACTTAGTGGAGCTGTTTGCCCTTGATTGCTGAAGGTTACCAAGGCTTAGGGGAGCTGGAAGGGACCAATAGGATATCTGAACATTTCAAAGTATTTGGAAATGCAGTTCACACATCCCATCTACATGAATGGAAATTACTATGCTTTTTCACATTTCTGTTCATTTCAATAGCTCTTGCAAGGAGAGCCTGGTGCATTGTGGAAAGTGCCATTTGAATGTAATAGTTCATCTCAAATCTAAGTGCTACCCTGTGGGAGACATTCGCTATCAGGAGAATATGGGTGGCCTAATGCGCCTTGGGGCACCGCACTAAAATTATCAGGAGAGCTAGGATCTCTTACCAACTTTGCCACTGAGATTATGTGCGCAGTTGTGTGAGCTTATTTCATCCATGATTATTAAATTTCCCTTGATCTGTCTGATCTAAATTTAAATTGAAAGGGGGATTGAGAATTGCTGTAGCCTTATTCCATTTCAGTTCAATGTACTTCAGATTTATAGTATCTTGATTTCTTCATCTGTTTTCTTACCTCATAATGTCCAAGGTGGTGTACACAATCTTTTGATTTTTACAGAATTCCCCTCTAGTGGAATGTACAATAATATTTTGTGTACACCCCTCCTCTACTCTTATGGATAGAGCCTATTTACTTTTGATATAACGCAAAAGCCAGTAAAATGCAAATCAGTGCCAGAAAAATACAGACGATATCCAATATATTGAATGTGTGAATATTATAGGAATCCACAAGCACCAGAAGGAAAATGGGCAGAATTTGAGATATGAAGAAGAAACGAATAACGTGTTATCAAAAGCTTTCATGGCTGGAATCACTTGGTTGATGTGAGTTTTCCAGGCCATGTTCCAGAAGCATTTTCTTCTGATGCTTCACCCACATCTATGGCAGGCATCCTTAGAGGTTGTGAGGTGAAGAAATGAATATTTTGTGGCCAAAATCCTGTTGTTTCTCAGGATATGAAAATGATGTAGTACAGTGTCTGTGTGTTAACTACAAATACTGGCGTGTATGAAGGACCCCCCCCCTCCCCCGCCCAAGTTCTTTATGCTACTCTAAAACTGCAGCTCAATATAACAAGGTGGGAAAGCACAGTCTGTGGGGACCCATCCCTTCCTACCCTTTTGTGCATCCCAAGACAACCAGCCCAACCCACATTACAGCAAAACCCTGGGTGTTTGGAACAACTCTGTTAGATTATTACTTAATAAGCAATTGTGACCCCAAAAAAGTAACATTTCATTGTTACAAAGTATTGATAATGACTCTGAGCTGTTCCTCGTATTCTCCCATATGTCCTTCCAGTCTCACACATATTGCATTCTAGTTTCTCAGCCTATTTCATCCTTACATGAAGTCTAGAGAAGTGTTTCCAAACCTTTGCACTGTGGCCCAGCAGTGGGCCGCGAGAACAAAAATTTGGTCCGCGAACCTCCTTCCCCTTTATTTATTTTATTTTATTTCCGCTCCTTTCCACAAAGCTGACCAGCCCCGCGCGTTTTGGTACAAATGTTGGAGAGTGGTCCCTGGACAAAGTTGTCCCTGGTCAAGTGGGTCCTGGTCAAATGATCCCTGGTCAAAGTTGGCCATGGTCTAAGTGGGCCCTGGTCAAGTGGGTCCTGGTCAAAGTCGGTCCTGGTCAAAGTGGGCCTTGATCGAAAAATGTTTGGGAATCACTGGTCTAGAGAAATGTTGTTTAGGGGAGTAATTGCTTTAAGAACTATATCTATGCTAACGCCAAAGCTTTGATAGAACCAACACCATCTACCACATCACAATATCCCAAGAGTATTCATGAATCCATTTGTTTTTTAAAAGGTGGACCCATTTTTAAAATTTGCCATTTCTGGGGAGTGTAATTGCCAGAATCTATCTAAACTCACCAAGAAGTGATTTAACCCTTAGAATATGCTCAGAAAACCCCTTTACCTGCACTTTCTGAACCATTGGTTGAAAACAATAGGTCCAAAGTATGTCCCACATGCATGTTGGCATAATGACAAAGGGGAGAATGTGGCTGTAGTAATATTGTTGATGCCTCTATCCCTTCACCACACCTCCCCTCCTAATAGCATCAATAATATTGCCTGCCTATTCCCTCAACACCCCCTCCCTTCTTTTTTAGGTAAAGCAACACTGTCTGATTTGCACAGATGGTACTGTTTTGCACAGAGGATATGCAGAGAAAGAGGGCAGGAGGGAAGGTGTGATGAGGGGAAGAAGAAGGAAGTGAAATGGGGATGAATAAAGAAAAGATGGAAGCATTGCAATATTGGATAGGGGAAAGGAGGGGGAAGGAGTGAGGAGAAGAAAATAAGTGCGAGGCACACTGGCAGTTTGGTCAAAGAAGGATCAATAGCACAAAACAGTGGGAGAGGGAGAGAGAAAAAGGAAGGAAGTAAAACCTCAGTGTGAGAGATCTCTGAAGGGATACTGTAATCCATTCACCGTTTGTGTTCTATCTCCTCTGGTGGCCTCCTCATCCTGAACAAGTGGACAGACCTGCTCTAATGGCTATGATATCCTGAGCTCCTTACAACATCAGCTCAAGGGTTACAACAACACCATAACAGGATATCTGATGGACAGCAGCATAACCTGCAATCTGTCTCTTAGGCTCATCCTAAGCGATACACTCAATACGAGTGCGCAGCTGGAATTGTCTTTTGCCAAGAGAGGGAGAATCTCTATGGATAACAGCAGAAATTTCTCCTTTCTGGCTCCCCAAATCCCAGACTAACATAACATGTTGTTACATCCACAAGGGATCTAAACCGATGTAGCTTGTTAGTATTATATAAGGGGTCCACAGAACAACTTGCCTCTAGTTTGAAGAATTCTTGTTCTCCCTTTCTATTGGGATAATGTGATGGACATACATTAATTTCATTTTCCACCAATAGATAGGTTTGCGTCTTGGCAGGAGGAATGTGGAATGGCACGCCGTTAGCTATGGCTGGCCTTTGTACACAACTCTCGCTTTGCACAGGAATGGCACCAGCAAACTTGGGAAACAAACAGTTCCTGAATCTAATGCCAGTAATTCCCTTGGACAATCTAAATGCACATATTTAGGAAAGTAATATCCTCCCCTATGGAGCATGATCTCTGTTGCCCTCTTCCACACGCACACATACATCAAATATCTCAGGCAATATGATTATTGCACTTCGGAAAGGAGAATGACATGTGGTTTAAGTAAGAGAAGTGTGAAAGAAAAGCTGCAGAATGCCAGCTGCATACGTCACACTGTAAATGTCATTCAGCACCTGGGGAGTGTGTTATTCTCTCAAGGGCTTGAATTTGACACCATATTACTAGACTGGAAATATGAGAAATCGGGAAATGGTGAGCTTAGGAACAAGAGCTGAATATTAGTCTTTAGTTACTGAAATTTGGACTGCCCATAAAAAAAGTTAGAAAACAGGAACAGAGAGTCCAAAGAGAAAGCAGAACAGGTTCTCTTTAAGTCTATACTTTTAATGCAGAATTTTAACCAATCCATAAATAATTGCCACCCCTATGCTAATAGATCTCTGGGGCAGTAATTTGAGGGCTAAAAATATTAATCAAGGCTCATAAAAACTGGGCTTTCTGGCATGCTCGGCCACCTGGTAAATGCCTTCTTTTATACAGATATTTGGTTCAGTTCCTTCATTTAGACCAGTGGTTCTCAACCTCTTAATACAGTTGTGATGGCCGCCAACCATACCATTATTTTCGTTGCTACTTCATAACTGTAATTTTGCTACTGTTATGAATCCTAATGTAAATCTCTCATATGCAGGATGTATTTTCATTCACTGGACCAAATTTGGCACAAATACTGGATACGTCCAAATTTGAATACTGGTGGGGTTACGCGGGATTGATTTTGTCATTTGGGAGTTGTAGTTGCTGGGATTTATAGTTAATCTATAATCAAAGGGCATTTTGAACTCCACCAATGATGGAATTGAACAAATCTTGGCACACAGGGCTCCCATGACCAACAGAAAATACTGGAAGGGTTTGGTGGGCATTGACCTTGAGTTTTGGAGTTCACCTACATCCAGAGAGCGATATGGACTCAAACAATAATAGATCTGGACCAAACTTGACATGAATACTCAATATGCCCAAATGTGAACATTGGTGGAGGCTGGGGAAAATAGACTTTGACATTTGGGAGCTGTAGTTGCTGGGATTTATAGTTCACCTACAGTCAGTGAGCATTCTGAACCCAAATAGGGATAGAATTGGGCCAAACTTCCTACACAGAACCCCCATGACCAACAGAAAATACTGTGTTTGCTGATTATCTTTGGCGACCTTTCTGGCACCACCTTGCAACCCCCACCCCCCAGGTTGAGAATCATTGAATCAGGCCATAAGCCAGATAATACATCGCATGAGAAGCAATATTTTTCATAATATACATGTTCTTACAATGAGCAAACATGGGTTTAAAAATATTTTTTCATAATTTTCTGCAATATATACTATTTTATTTTTGGTGCTGGTCATTGACCATTTTATATATACTGTTCTATACACAGCTACAGAGAGAGCTGTTGCAGATGTACTGTATCATAATATCAGCTCACAATGTGCAATTTAACAAAAGCAGAAGGGACTTTGATAAGATGAAGGCACCATTTGTAGATTTATGGTAAGTACCACTCTGTTTGCCAAACAGAAATAAGCATTTGGAAATTCCAACCAAATTGGTGTTATCTACAAACAATAGAGGTAAAAATATATTTCAAATTAATATGTGAAAAGGCACATTAATTGCCTGAGTTTCTCTTATGCAGAGAAAAGATAATGTGTACCTCTTCTTTCCAAAATAACTACTGACATCAGATTAAACAATAGGGTAAAACTCACCTCAAAGGAGGAAACACATTTGAACAAGGTAATCTTCTAAACAATGATGGAATTTAAACATGACAAACTGCTCTGTTACTTTCAGAGCCCGTAACACAAATGTCAGATATTAATAAAAATGTCAAAGATCCTGGACCTAAATTTTCCTTTAAGGGTGTAATAATAGTGCAACTTCCACAAAAATACACTAATTGGATCTAATCTAATTTATCCTTTAAGCACATTTTAGGAAGTAATATAGCAGAGTAGACTTCATACCTGGATGACAAGCTGTACTTATCAAGCTCTCCTCTTCTGCACAGCAGTTAAAAGGTCACAGCACTTATTCTCCTTTGATTTGGGCCAGGCGTGAGTGAGTGGCAGCTGGTTTCCTGCTCTGTGCAGCCATGCAAACAAGATTTTGGATTGTCACAACTTCTTCTATAATTGCATCTAGAGGTTCAAAACAACAAAAAGTTGGTTAGTATTAGGCATTACGTGAGAGCATAATTAGACACAACCTTTGTCTAATGGCAGCTCATAATGAAGGAGATGATGTGCCACCCAATTGTCCACATTTACTCTCACACAGCAACCAAAGAAGTCAAATGCCAACTGATAATGTATATACTCCAGAAGTTATTTGGTCTCCTCAAAATAAAAGGACAAGAATGACCACTTCAGTTTGCAGCATTCTTCTGCTATGGCAGCAGCTGGTGACCCAAGAGTAACATTGTTTGTGTTTCCCTGCACTGACCATCTCATTGCATTGCCTGGAGCAAGGAATCATCTTTTAAAATATGTGCCTCTCTAAGTGTTGCTGGTCTATAACTCCTATCCTAGCTAAGTATCAGTAATGTATGCGGTTGATTAAATCTGGAATCAAACAACCTTGAGAGGCTTTTAGATTTTCCATCTCAGCTTCATCTCTAAAACACACAGCTTTTATTTCAGCATTTTGGATAATAGTACAAATAATCAAGCATAATTAAACAGAATGTATATATAGTAGGGCTGTGTAAAATTTCATTTGTGCCCTGTTTGTCGTATCTATTTTGTAAGATGTGTACATACAACTCAACATTAAGAAATGTGGGCAGTGCCCATGCAAAAAGCTGAAGATTCAAAACACTGATGTATGACTTTTGGAAGAGTTATGCAAGTCTCGTAAATGGCTCCAGGTCTCAGTAGCTGGTGTCACTTCTCCCCCGAAAGGGCTGAGTTTGATTCCCTCAAAGGGCCCTGAGGAGGATGGTGAGGCTGGAGTGGAGGGAGAAGCCCCTCTGGTACATGGCCAGCCCAGAGAGAGATAGGCAGAGACCACACTCACATTGAGGATTTGACACAGGAAGCTAGCAGAATTCTAGGAAACGTGGTTTAGGGCAGAGCCTTTTGAATTCTCTGCCACAGAGGTCCTCTACTGGGGTTTACTTCTAGGACCTCCTGGGGATATCAAAATCCACGTACAATGGCATAATAAAATGACATCCTTATAAAAAATGGCAGAATCAGGTTTGGTTTTGGAATTGGGATGGAGGATATTATCAAACAGTGGATGGTTGAATCTTTGGATACAGAATCCATGGATATGAAAGGTCAACACTGCTGGTTTTATCCACCTCTCATGCTATCTGCACTGCTAAGTAAGTACCTGTATGTCCAACCACTTGTAAGCTGTTTTCTGTATCTGAGGAACATGAGCAGCATGAAAGATCATGATGTATACCTGTAGGAGGAATAAGTGGATGGAAAGAATGTCTGTCTCAGGATAAAGTTTCATTTTCCAGAATTTTGTTTTTATATCAATGTGAAGCCCACAATGAGAACAGGAGTACAAGAGAATGTACAAAACATGCTGCTTCTGATGATGGAGATAAATATGTGATAATGCAATAAAGCCACCCATAATTGAACAGCACTTATGTCACTGTTTCTTATGGAATAGCACTTCCTTTTATCTATCACTGAACTTCACTAGATGTCCCCAACTTGTAGTCTTACAAAACAGTATTCAGTGCCATTTTTGTCTCAAGGTCTTTCTCCACATCATGTCTAATTGTTTACGCCTCTATCATGTTTCTCCATTTGTCTTTTCTCCAAGCTAAACAGTCCTGATCTATTCAGGCCTATGAAGCCTCTGAGGATGAGGATAGGGATTTTCTGATAGAGCCTGGCATTTTGGTGGGGAAAGCAAAAGTGTTTTTCAAGAAGATGGGAATATTTTGGTTAGATCTGTTGTTGGAAGCTTATCCTGGTTCACTACAGGTAAGTTTCTGCTGGTTATGAAGTTTACTTCTAGCAATCTGCTACGTTTATGGTGGAATCACCCCATCTGAGGGTTATTTTGAGCCTAACAGCTCAGGTTCCCCGTCAATATTTACCATTAAGGAGAAGGGTGACTCAAGCAAGTTTTTAACTCTTCTCAGGCAGATTCCTGATTTTTCCAAATTGTAATGAATGCCATTTTCAAAAGGTTATGATCTCCAACAAGGTTATGCCTTTCCTGTGACCAGTGCCTTTCCAAAAGGTTGTGGAGATTCACACTTTCCAAAAGATACTGATAGCTTTAGTTTGGATTAGGTTGTTGTAGGGTTTTTTGGGCTGTATGGCCATGTTCTAGAAGCATTCTCTCCTGATGTTTCGCCTGCCTCTGTGGCAGGCATCCTCAGAGGTTGTGAGGTTAGACTCCTGCAGAAGTGAGAGGATCCCTCTTGTACTTTGCTGAAGGTAGCATTTGTTGGATTTTCTTAGTGGGTCTGTAGATAGTTTGTATGTTGTGTTTCCTCATCAGCTTCCCTATGTTGTCAGTGGTTCCCTTGATGTATGGCAAGAACACTTTTCCTCTGGGTGGATCTTTGTCTTGACTCTCATGGCTTGTCCTCGGTCTTGCAGCTGTTCTGATGTCTCAGAAGAGCTGCAGAAGAGGTCCATTGGCCTGTAGAGCCCAGGTTAGGTCATTCAGAAGAGCTCCATTGGCCTTCAGAGCCCTGTTTAGGTCGTTCAGAAGAGCTCCATTGGCCTTCAGAGCCCTGTTTAGGTCGTTCAGAAGAGCTCAATTGGCCTGTAGAGCCCAGTTTAGGTGATTCAGAAGAGCTCCATTGACCTGTAGAGCCCAGTTTAGTTGGTTCAGAAGAGCTCCATTGGCCTGTAGAGCCCAGTTTAGGTGGTTCAGAAGAGCTCCATTGGCCTGTAGAGCCCGGTTTAGGTCGTTCAGAAGAGCTCCATTAGCCTGTAGAGCCCTGTAGATTCAGAAGAGCTCCACTGGCCTGTAGAGCCCAGTTTAGGTGGTTCAGAAGAGCTCCATTGGGCTGTAGAGCCCAGTTTAGGTGGTTCAGAAGAGCTTTGTTGGCCTGTAGAGCCCAGTTTAGGTGGTTCAGAAGAGCTCCATTGGCCTGTAGAGCCCAGTTTAGGTTGTTCAGTTCATCTTGGAGGAGGTGGGGTTTGCAGATTCTTTTTGCACAGTCTGCCAGGGCTTTAATGATGCTTCTTTTTTTACTTGGGTGATGGTTGCAGTTTTTTATGTACGTATCTATCTGTGTGTGTAGGTTTCCTGTAGACTGTGTGATCTAATTGTTGATCTGGTTTGCGATGACTAGGACATCTAGAAATGGCAGTTTTCCTTAATTTTCTTTTTCCATTGTGAGTTGGATGTTTGGGTGGATGCTGTTAAGATGGTCCAAGAACCTGTTTAGTTCTTCTCCATGGCTCCAAATGGTGAAGGTGTCTTCCACATATCTGAACAATTATAGTGGGCTTTTTGTTGCTGTTTCCAGGGTTTGTTTTTCAAAGTGTTCCATGTAGAAATGTGCTATGACTGGTCTAAGAGGGATCCCCATAGCTACTCCATCTTTCAGTTCATAGAACTCATTGTCCCATTGGAAGTAGCTAGTGGTGAGGCAATGGTGAAACAGAGCTTTGATGTCTTCTGAGAACTTCTGGTTGATTAGTGGGATGGTGTCTGCTACCTGAACCATGGTAAATAGAGACACCACATCAAATCAGATCAGTTTGTGGTTGGTATCTAGCTTGAGGTTGCTGATTTTTTCTATAAAGTGGGCTTAGTTTGTGTGCTGTCGCACGCTGGGCCTGTGCATAAGACTGTAGACAGGACATAAATTCCGTGTGCCCAATGGGATGCCGGGGCTGCCTCAGATTAAAGGCCCTTGGATTTCCTTAAGAAAGAGTCTTTAGATTGCTTAAAGGTTCAGCAATGTTCTTTATTAATGAAAACAAACAGGTACTTTAAAGCTTTCTTAACAGTCTATTGGCTCTCTCTCAATCTTGTCCACAGGGAACAGGCACTATCTTCATAAACTGTATTTTAGCTAATAGGGAAATCCTTAACTTCTAATCTGGGCAGTCTGTCTTTGCCTCTGTTGGTGTGGAGCCCCTGCACCCGGTACCAACTGCTTCTGGCTTCCGCGAGTGATCCTTACCAAGCAGAGCTTTGTAGACTTCCAGGGAAAAAGGAGTTCAGGTTTCAGTGATGGCTGACTGAAGTCCCTCAGTGAAGGAGCTGTAAGGCTGTATATCTTCCGGCTAAACTGTGGGGCTGTATCTCCCTAGACGAAGCTTTCTACAGGAGCTCTTGGCATCATGTCCTGCATGGAAGGCTTCTCTGTGTGGACTGAACACAAACTGGCTCCTATTCCCTCCAAAACCCAAAAAGGGGGCGGGACCAGGGAACCTAACTATAATTGACAGGTGGTTTGCCCTATGATTGCAGCCAAAAGAAGCCACCTATCTGCAGAGTCCCTGAAACTTAGGATTACAACAAACATTCAATGCAAAGCAAAAAAAAAAAATTGGAGCTCCTGGTACAGCTGAACCTGCACAGTTTGGATTATTTTACAAATGTGAACATGAAATTCCCAGGATCTGTGCCCATAATAGGTATCTTTCTTCGTGCTCCATTCCTTTGTTATAACCAACTACTTCATTTATTTTTTTGGAAACGAAACACAGGATAGATATAATTCTCATGAAGTTCTCCTTGCCTGCACTTGCGAGTTTTTAGGTCTTCACATTGCGAGGCAGGCCAATTGATCGGCTTCTTTCCCTCACCCAAGGCGGGTGCGCTTGGAACACGCGTTTAAGTGCAAGCTGCCCAGCGACTGGAGGTTCGCGTCCTCCTCCTCCTCCGTGTTTCTGGAAATTCAATCAATTCGGCCCATCCGTGCCCGCCCTCGGGCTCCCGACCCATCCGGAGAGTTTCTCCCGAGCCGTGCCAGGCTCTCCTTCGAGGTCCTGTCCAAATCCAATCGCGCGTCAGTCGGCGTCCCAGAGGCGAGGATTAGAGGCGAAAGGTTTGGCTGGGCAAAGAATCAATGGGAGCTCTGTAATTGGCTTCGACGGGGCCAGAATCTCTTCCCTCCTGAAGGATATTTGTATCTGCACCGAACACGAGACAAACGAGCCCTTCTGCTCCTGCGAAGAGGGGGCTCTGGGTCACCCCGGCAAACAAAACAAAAACAGACAAACCACAAGGAAAGGAAGGAAAGGCGATGGACTGCCCTTCCCCGTTTATTTGTAGAGCTGGCCAGGAGAGAAAGAAAGGCAGGCAGACTGGAGGCTCCTTCTTTGGAAGCTTTTAAACAGAGGCTGGATGGCCATCTGTCAGGGGTGATTTGAATGCAATATTCCTGCTTCTTGGCAGGGGGTTGGACTGGATGGCCCATGAGGCTTCTTCCAACTCTTTGATTCTATGATTCTATGATTCTATGATTCCCTCCTTCTCGCCTTCCCCCTTCTCTCCTTCCTTCCTTCTTTTCTTCCTTTTTTCTTTCCTCCCTCCCTCTTCAGCTTCTTTCCTTCCTTCTCTTCTCCCTCCCTTCCTTCCCTCCTTCCTTTTCTCATTCCTTCCTTTCTTCTCTCCTTTCCTTTCCTTTCTTCGTTCTTTCCTTTCTTCTCACCTTCCTCCCTTCCTTCTCAACTTCTTTCCTTCCTTCTCTCCCTTCCTTCATTCCTTTTCTCCTTCCTTTGTAATCTCCTTCCTTCCCTCCTTCCTTTTCTCCTTCCTTCCTTCCTTCTCTCCTTCTTTCCTTTCTTCTTTCTTTCCTTCCTTCTCACCTTCTTTCCTTCCTTCTCTCCTCCTTTCTTTCCTTTCTCTCCTTCCTTCCTTCTCACCTGCTTTCCTACCTTCCTTCCTTCTCTCCTTCTTGTGTAATCTCCTTCCCTCCTTCCCTCCTTCCCTCCTTCCCTCCTTCCTTAGAATCATAGAATCATAGAATCATAGAATCAAAGAGTTGGAAGAGACCTCATGGGCCATCCAGTCCAACCCCCTGCCAAGAAGCAGGAATATTGCATTCAAATCACCCCTGACAGATGGCCATCCAGCCTCTGTTTAAAAGCTTCCAAAGAAGGAGCCTCCACCACACTCCGGGGCAGAGAGTTCCACTGCTGAACGGCTCTCACAGTCAGGAAGTTCTTCCTCATGTTCAGATGGAATCTCCTCTCTTGTAGTTTGAAGCCATTGTTCTGCATCCTAGTCTCCAGGGAAGCAGAAAACGAGCTTGCTCCCTCCTCCCTGTGGCTTCCTCTCACATATTTATATATGGCTATCATATCCCCTCTCAGCCTTCTCTTCTTCAGGCTAAACATGCCCAGCTCCTTAAGCCGCTCCTCATAGGGCTTGTTCTCCAGACCTTTTATCATTTTAGTCGCTCTCCTCCTTCTCTCCTTCCTTCCTTTCTTCTCTCCTTCTTTCCTTCCTTCTCTCCTTCCTTCCTTCCTTCTCTCCTACCGTTGTAATTTCCTTCCTACCCTCCTTCCTTCCCTCCTTAGTTCTCTCCTTCTTTGCTTCCTTCTCTCCTTTCTTCCTTCTCTCCTTCCTTTGTAATTTCCTTCCTTCCCTCCTTCCTTCTCTCCTTCCTTCTCTCCTTCTTTCCTTCCTTCTCTCCTTCCCTCTCTCCTTCCTTTGTAATTTCCTTCCTTCCCTCCTTTCTTCCCTCCTTCCTTCCCTCCTTCCTTCTCTCTTTCTTTCCTTCCTTTTCTCCTTCCTTCCTTCACTCCTTCCATCCTTCTCACCTTCTTTCCTTTCTCCTCTCCTTCTCTCCTTGCCAAATTTCTATTGCGGTTGGTAGCATAGACTCATATGATCCACCCCAATGTGATTCAGTCTGCATTATATGGGTGTACACCAGGCATGGGCAAACTTCGGCCCTCCTTCCCGGTTTTTTTGGACTTTAACTCCCACCATTCCTAACAGCCGGTAGGAAAGAAGGAATTGAGCCCGCATCGACCTCCCAGGGGCCTGTGGGCAGCCTTTGCATGTTGCCTCGTTGGCCTTTTTGTAAGGCTGTGGGGGGGGGGGGCAACTCTTCTGACTTCCCTTTCACACACACACACACACACACACACACAGATCCCGCTGCAGTGTTGATCCTCCCCTTGTTCCTGGTTTTGGGAGGACGCTGCTTGTCCCAGATGCCGAGGAAGGTGGGGGCACTTAATCCGCCCTCTAACCCTGTGACCTCCTTCCCTTAAGGAGCTTTTCTCCTTCATGTCCCCGGTCTTTTGAAGGCCTTCTTGACAAATAAAAGCAATTTCCTTTCGGAACTAGAACCGGGACGTGGGGAGAGAAAAGAAAAGAAAAGGAACAATCAAGGGTGCGCAGTGGTTCTCTTCTTCCAGCGTTTAGGGAGCCCGGGAGACTTCTTGGCTTAGACCAGGCATGGGCAGATTTTGGCCCTCCTTCCAGGTATTTTGGACTTCAACTTCCACCATTCCTAACAGCCTCTGCCCTTTCCTTTTTCCCCTTCTGCTACTTAAGCGACTTCCTTCCCTCCTTCCTTCCCTCCCTCCTCCTTTCCTTCCTTCTCCCCTTTCTTCCTTCTCTCCTTCCTTCCTTTTCTCCTTTCCTTCCTTCTCTCTTTCTTTCCTTCCTTCTCCCCTTTCCTCCTTCCCTCCTTCCTTCCTTTTCTCTTTCTTTCCTTTCTTCTCTCTTTCCTTCCTTCCTTCCTTCTCTTCTTCTTCCCTCCCTCCCTCCTTCTTTCTTCCTTCTCCCCTTTCCTCCTTCCCTCCTTCCTTCCTTTTCTCCTTCTTTCCTTCCTTCTCTCATTCCCTCCTTCTTTCCTTCTCTCCTTCTTTCCTTCCATTTCTCCTTCTTTCCTTTCTTCTCCCCTTCCTTCCTTTCTTCTTTCTCCCTTTCCTTCCTTTCTTCCTTCTCTCCTTCCTGCCCTCCTTTCTTCCAACCTTGCTTCCGTCCTTCTTTCCTTCCCTCCCTTCCCTCCCTTTCTTCCTTCTTAAGCGGCTGAGGGGGAAAGGGAAGGGATCTGGCCCTGTTAGAAATTGTGGGAGATGAAGTCCAAAACACCTGGAAGGAGGACCCAAGTTGGCCCTTTCCTGGTGTAGATGAAACCTCAAAGGAGGTGGCCCACCTTTGAGGTGCATCAGTGTTCTGTGGTTTGTATCATCACCACCCCAAGCTTTAAACTGCACAGCAAAACCGCTTCCCTCAATACTTCTTTGAAACTGCATTAAAGAGTTCGTGTAGATGGGGCCCCAAACAGCTCGAGTTCCTGGCGTATTCTCCCCAAGGACTAGAGTCTCCGAAGGGTGTCGGGATGAGCAGATTAATGCTCTTGGAGATACGCCGTGGGAGGGGATGCAACCTTTTCATGGCAACCTGGCTTTGAAGTCTCCTCTCCTCTCCCCTCCCCCCTCCCCCCTGGCTTTAGGTTTTAGGCGAGCGGACCTGGCAGGTCTTTGAATGAGCCCCCTCGCATTGAAACCCAGACGCACCGGACCAGATCCGGAGAGTCAGCTCAGCTTTCTCTGATCTGTGAGCTGGCAAAGAAGTCAAAGGGGGGGGGGGGGGGGCGTTTCATTCACCAAAAGGAGGAAGAAGGGGGAAAGGGGGTGGGGGTGGGAATCCTCTTAAAGAGCGGGGGGGGGGCTGCCGCGGGGGTTGCCCTGAGCCGGGTGACGCGGGCGCGCCATGAATATTGCATTAGATGCCTCTACATATAGGCAAATGCCAAACCCCGCCGGTGCCTGCCCTGGCAAGGGGGGAGGAGAGCCAGACCCGCCTCAGCACACACACTCCCTTCCTTCCTTCTCTCCTTTCTTCGTTCTCTCCTTTTTACCTTCCTTCTCGCTTTCCTTCACCCCTTCCTTCCTTCCTCCCTTCCTTCCTTCTCCCCTTTCCTCCTTCTCTCCTTCCTTCCTTTCCTCCTTCTTTCCTTCCTTCTCTCCTTCCCTCCTTCTCTCCTTCCTTCCTTCTCGCCTTTCCTCCTTTTCTCCCTCCTTCCTTTTCTCCTTCTTTCCTTCCTTCTCTCCTTCCCTCCTTCTCTCCTTCCTTCCTTCCTTCTTTCCTTCCTTCTCTCCTCCCTCCCTCCTTCCTTCTCCCCTTTCCTCCTTCCCCCTTCCTTCCTTCCTTTTTTCCTTCCCCCTTCCTTCCTTCTTCCCTTTCCTCCTTTTCTCCCTCCTTCCTTTTCTCCTTCTCCCCTTCCACCTTCCTTCCTTCTCCCCTTTCCGCCTTCTCTCCTTCCTTCACCCCTTTCTTCCTTCCTTCCCTCCTTTCCTTCCTTTCCTCCTTCCATCCTTTCTCCCCCCTTCCTTCCTTCCTTCCTTCCTTCCTTCTTTCTCTTCCCCATCCCTTCTTACTTACTTCCCTCCTTCCTTGCTTCCCTCCCTTCTTTCTTCCCTCCCTTCTTTCTTCCCTCCCTCCAGCCTTCCTTCCCTTCTTACTGGCTTCTCTCCTTCCTTCTTTTCTTTCTTCCTCCCTTCCCTTCTTCCTTCCTTCCTTCTCTTCCTTTCTTTATTCCTTCCCTCCCTCCTCCCTTCCATTTTTTCTCTTCCTTCCGTCTCTTCCTTTCTCTTTCTTCCTTCCTTCCTTCCTTCCATTCTTTCTTCTTCTCTTCCTTTCGTCATTCTTTCCCTCCCTTCCTCTCTTCCCTTCTTTCACTTCCTTCCTTCCTTTCCTCCTCTTCCTCCCCTTCTTTCTCTTCCTTCCTTTCCTTCCTTCGCCTTCTGGTGCCACGGCGAGGGTTTCTTTGCACCTCCACCGGCGAGAACTCCTCCAGCCGCGGAAGTAGGAAAACTGACTCATTCATAGCAGCTAAAGATCCAGGAAAAAAGAGAGAGAGAGCATCCCAGGCAAAGAGCGCTCCCTCTCAGCCCAACACAACACGCAACGCGGCCCCCATCCCAATTAAACACAAACCAAAATGGCACGTGAAGCCTTCCTATTGTATGTAATTTAGCCGAGTTATGGTTCTGCCTGGAAAAGTTATTCCAACCCCCCCCCCCCCCCCACCTTGCTCCAAATATGAAGGTCTCTTCCTTCATATTCGGAGTATTTTCCTATCAATCTCATTTGGGAATCATACAAAAGGCAACGAGCGGCTTCCTTCTATTTGGGGAAGTGGGGGGGGGGGGGGAGAGAGCCAGTATTCCATCACACCTCATTTAAATCCGTCTCACCTTCATTAAACCGGCACTTTCTGCCTTGGATCACAGCTGTCTTTGTAAATTTACCGCTTTCACCTCGCTGCCTCTAATAAATAAACCGTTGCCTCCTTCCCCTGATTAACAAACCTCTCCCAAAGGTCATTTCCCTGGAAGTACATTGGGATTACACCGGAACTCATTTCCAGGAGTGTTTGGAATCCGAGAGCAAATGTAGATTAGATGGTCAGTGTAGCCTAGGCATGGGCAAACCTGGGCCCTTCCGCTCCCTCCCTCCTTTTTCCTTTCTTTTTCCCTTCCTTCTTTCCGTTTTTCCCTTCCTTCCTTCTCTTCTTCCTTTTTCCTTCCTTCTTTCCTTTACTTCCTTTCTTTCTTCTCTCTTTCCTTCCATGCTTCCTTCCTTTTTTCCTTCCTTCTTTTCCTTCCTTTCTTTCTTGTCTCCTTCCTTCCTTTTTCCTTCCTTCTTTTCCTTCCTTTCTTCTCTGCTTTCTTCCTTCCTTTTTCCTTCCTTTTTTCCCTTACTTCCTTTCTTCTTTTCCTTCCTTCCTTTCTTCTCTCCTTCCTTCTTTCTCTTCCTTTCTGTCTTTCATCTTTCCTTTTTCCCGTCCTTCTCTCCTTCCTTCTTTCCCTTCCTTCTTTCATTCCTTCTCTTCTTCCTCCCTTTTCTTCTTTTTTCCTTCCTTCTCCCCTCCCTTCCCTCCCTCCTTCCTTCTCTCCCTCCTCTCTTCTCTCCCTTTTTCCTTCCTTCTCTCCTTCTTTCTTTCCATCTTTCCTTTCCTTATTTCATTTCTTCTCTTCTTCCTTCCTCCCTTCTCTTCTTTTTTCATTCCTTCTCTCCTCCCTTCCCAACCCTCCTTCCTTCTTTCCCTTCCTTCTCTCCTTCCTCTCTTCTCCCCTTTTTTCCTTCCTTCTCTCCTTCTTTCTTTCTTTCCTTATTTCCATTCCTTCTTTCATTTCTTCTCTTCTTCCTTTATCCCTCCCTTCTCTTCTTTTTTCCTTCCTTCTTTCCCTTCCTCCTTTCCTTCTTTCCTTCCTCCCTTCCTCCCTCCCTCCCTTCTTTCATTCCTTCCCTCCTTCTTTCCTTCCTTCCTTCCTTCCTTCCTTCCTTCCTTCCTTCCTTCTTTCCTTCCTTCTTAAGCTGTTGAGGGAAAAAGGAAAGGGCCTGAGGCTGTTAGGAATGGTGGGAGTTGAAGTCCAAAACACCTGGAGGGAAGGAGGGAGGGCCCAAGTTGGCCCACGCCTGGTGTAGACGCTTTCCTTGACTACAAGAACAGTTACTCCTGCCTTTACTCCCACTGCTCACACTTCCAAAAACAGACCTTGGGAAACGTATTCTCTTCCGAAGCCTTCCTTTGAAACACAGCTTTGGGTTTACATTCCACGCTCAGGGCCGGAATTGGGATGCAAACGCACTCTCAACCCGATTTTTCTTCCTTTGCAGTTGAGCTCAGTTTGGGATTTTGGCACACAATTGATCTGAAAATCCAGGTGGATTTTTCATAAATTGCAAATGCTCTGCCTAAGCCTCAGAAAGAGCCAGAAGAGTCTATTGTGCATCGCTTCGGGGCCCCAAGTTCGGCTGAGAGGAGAAGCATAAATGCCTTAAATAGAGGGAAAAATAAGCAGAGAAGCTGAACAAATTTGGCAGCTTGGGTCGCAGTCCTCCCTTTTTTTAATGCGAACTGGATTCAAACTTTATCTTTAGAGCAGACCGTCTCTAGTCAAGATTCTCTGACTATCGAATCTTGGATTTGAATGAGCCTTGCCTCGTTAAGGCAGGAAAACAGCCCCGTCTCTCTGGAGAGAGTTCCCTTTCTAAACTTCCTCGTTTGTTTTCTCCGAAATGTTGCTCGAATCTATCGAGAGGCTGGTCCTCCGAGAATCCCCTTCCCCTAAATCACAGGTTTCAAGTCAGACCCGGTGTGAAAATTCGAATTCTCCCTTCTCAAATCGGATCAAAACAATAGGAGGATGTGTCAAAAAGTTTTGCCTCCCTGGTCGTAAAAAACGTTATGAATGAACCTATAACAGCAGAAGTTGCTCCAGATCATAACCTGACCTATTCTTTACTACCTATGCCCACAAAACACAGGTTTCAAGTCAGATCCGGTGTAAGAATCCGAATTCTCCCTTCTCAAACCTGATCAAAATAATAGGAGGCTGGGTCAAAAAGTTTTGCCTCCCTGGTCGTAAGAAAGTTATGAATGAAGGTGTAACAGCAGGAGTTGCTCCAGATCATAATCTGAACTATCCTCTACACAGATTCCAAGTCAGACCCGATGTGAGAATTCGAATTCTCCCTTCCCAAATCGGATCGAAATAATAGGAGGGTGGGTCAAAAGGTTTTGCCTTCTGGGTCATTAAAAAAAAGTTATAAATGAATGTCTAACAGCAGGAGTTGCTCCAGACCATAACCTGAACTATCCTCTACACAGGTTCCAAGTCAGACCCAGTGAGAGAATCCGAATTCTCTCTTCCCAAATCGGATCAAAATAATAGGAGGATCGGTCAAAAAGTTTTGCCTCCTGGGTCATAAAAACGTTATGAATGAACGTATAACAACAGGAGTTGCTCCAGATCATAACCTGAACTATCTTCTACTATCTGTACCCCCAAAATACAGATTTCAAGTCAGACCCGGTGTAAGAATCCGAATTCTCCCTTCTCAAACCAGATCAAAATAATAGGTGGGTGGGTCAAAATATTTTTCCTCCTGGGTCATAAAAACGTTAGGAATAAACCTATAGCAGCAAAAGTTGCTCCAAATCATAACCTGAACTATCTTCTACTACCTGTGCCCCCAAAATACAGGTTTCAAGTCAGACCTGGTGTAAGAATTCGAATTCTCCCGTCTCAAACCAGATCAAAATAATAAGAAGGTGGGTCAAAAAGTTTTGCCTCCTGGGTCATAAAAACGTTAGAAATGGATCTACAACAGCAGAATTTGCACCAGATCATAACCTGAACTATCTTCTACTACCTGTGCCCCCAAAATACAGGTTTCAAGGCAAACCCGGTGTAAGAATTCGAATTCTCCCTTCTCAAACCAGATCAAAATAATAGGAAGGTGGATCAAAAAGTTTTGCCTCCTAGGTCATAAAAACGTTAGAAATGGACCTACAACAGCAGAAGTTGCTCCAGATCATAACCTGAACTATCTTCTTCTAGACAGCTTTAAAATCATGCGGGGGTTTTATGAATTCTCCCTTCTCAAACCGGATCAAAATAATCGGAGGGTGGATCAAAAAGTTTTGCCTCCTGGGTCATAAAAACGTTAGAAATGGATCTATAACAGCAGAAGTTGCTCCAGATCATAGCCTGAATTATCCTCTACTACACAGCTTTAAAATCATGGGTCTTTTTATGACACAGGAGGCGAAACCCTTTTGACCCACCCCTATTGAAACAAAAAGGACAAAATCAACAAGTCGAGTTTGTGTTTCCCCCTTAGGTTCCTGCCTCTCTCCTTGCCCTGGAAACAGCTGGAAAGTAGTGTTTGGGAGACCATAAAAGTTGATGATCTGGTGGGGCTTTTAGACTTGGAATCCGTGCCTTTAATTGAGAGCAAGGGCTGCTTCTGTCTGCTTTGGATTTACAGAGGTGTAAATCCGAAGGAGTTTAAGAGAATTAGCTCCATTGGTGGGAAGTCTAGGACGAGATCCTTTTTCCCTTTCTGGGTTTGTGTTAATACCCCGACTGGTGTAGAATTGCGGGTCTTTACCGTCACAACAGAAGCTGTTGTGTCTATGAGGATTAACTCTTCTAAATCCCAGGGAAAACTTTATGCAAGACCCTTAAAAATGACAGGCAGAGTATTGGGAGGATATTAGGGAATGCAGAATTGATATATGGGGGGAACACACCACTTTGGCTCTTTCTTTCTGTCTGTCTGCTTTCTTTCTCCTCGTCTGATATGTAACTAAGAATAAATCCGAGTTCCTCTCACTCCACTCAGTCTCTCGTGGGAAATATGTCTTAAAAGAAAGGCGAGATTTCCACAGGGAATTGGAACCAGAGCTGTTGAGATAAACATTTAAAAGGACACATAAACAGAGTTTTTTTTCCCCTCTCCTCATTCACTCCCTCCTCCCTTCCTGCAATGAGGAAACTCATTGTATACTTTTCCTCCTGGTCTTAAAGGTGATGAGAGAAAAAGTTAACTCTGAGTTACAGTGTTGAGCTCAGTTGGAGAGGCTCTTCTAGTCTTTACAGTATTGTTGTATGCTTATTGAAAAGTATTAGAGCTGTTTCCTATGTGTGTTGGTTGTGTGTTGATTCTATGGAAAAACAAGCGAAATCTATTACTCTAAATATTCCTTCCAAATAGATATAGAACCAATGTATTGTCGAAGGCTTTCATGGCCGGAATTACTGGGTCGTTGTAGGTTTTTTCGGGCTATATGACCATGGTCTAGAGGTATTCTCTCCTGACGTTTCGCCTGCATCTATGGCAAGCATCCTCAGAGGTAGTGAGGTCTGTTGGAAGTAGGAAAATGGGTTTATATATCTGTGGAATGACCAGGGTGAGACAAAGAAAACTTCAGGAGAGAATGCCTCTAGACCAGTGGGCATATTGAGTATTCATGCCACAGTGCTCTCTGGATGTAGGCGAACTACAACTCCAAAACTCAAGGTCAATGCCCACCAAACCCTTCCAGTATTTTCTGTTGGTCATGGGAGTACTTTATGCAATGTTTGGTTCAATTCAGTCATTGGTAGAATTCAGAATGCTCTTTGATTGCAAGTGAACTACAAATCCCAGCAACCACAACTCCCAAATGACAAAATCAAGCAACAAAAATAATTTTATGGTTAGGGGTCACCACAACATGCGTAATTGTATGAAGGGGTCGCAGCATGAGGAAGGTTGAAAACCCCTGCTCTAGACCATGACCATATAGCCTGAAAAAACCTACAACAACCCAGATATAGAACCAAATAATGAAAATATAAAAAACTAGCCATCCCCTGCCAGGCGTTGCTGTGGCCCAGTCTGGAGATCTGGAAAATAAAGTAATGAGAAAGTGTTGGTTTCTAATATATGTAATGCCTTTATGCTTGTGGGTAAACTACTTCTTCTTGTTGTTTTTGTCAGTGTTGATGTGGAGATTGTCTGGTTTGTCTACTCTGGAACATGCACATATAATTGTCCTTCTTTAGGGGTCCCTTTCAAATCTATGATACTATATTTGTCATATAGTGTGTGTGTATATATATATGTTGCTGTGATCCTGTCTGTGGATATGTGTTGTGTGTGTATATATGTGTGTGTTTGTGTATATATATATTTGTGTGTATGTGTGTCTGCGGATGTATATGTGGTTTTGCGCATGCATTGTAATGTAATTTTTTGTTTTTGGCTTTTTAAGTCTCTTCTGCTATGTTTTTCAGTGTTTTTATGAGTGATGGTCACTTATTGACCAAATAGGTGTCTTGTGTCCAAATTTGGTGTCAATTCGTCCAGTGGTTTTTATGTTAATCTCACAAACGAACATTGCATCCTATATATCATCTATCTATCTATCTATCTATCTATCTATCTATCTATTCATCCATCTATCCATCCATCCATCCATCCATCCATCTATCTATATCTGTGTCTGGATGGCTCTTTGTCTGGAGGGCTTTGATTATGTTTCCTTGCCCTAGTGAAGGGAGTTGGACTGGATGGCCTTAAGGCAGCATTTCTCAACTTGGGGGTCGGGACTCCTGAGGGGGGGTCGTGAGGGGTTGTCATAAGGGTCACCAAAGACCACCAGAAAACACAGTCTTTTCTATTGGTCATGGGGATTCTGAACCATTGGTGGGGTTCAGAATGCTCTTTTATTGTAGGTGAACTATAAATCCCAGTAACTACAACTCCCAAATGTCAAGGTCTATTTTCCCCAAACTCCAGCTGTGTTCATATTTGGGCATATGGAGTATTTGTGCCAAGTTTGGTCCAGATCCATCATTGTTTGAGTCCACAGTGCTCTCTGGATGTAGGTGAACTACAACTCCAAAACTCAAGGTGAATGCCCACCAAACCCTTCCAGTGTTTTCTGTTGGTCATGGAAGTTCTGTGTGCCAAGTTTGGATCAATTCAATCGTTGGTGGAGTTCAGAATGCTCTTTTATTGTAGGTGAACTATAAATCCCAGCAACTACAACTCCCAAATGACAACGTCATATTTTTTTGAGTGATGGTCACTCCTTGTGTTGTGAGACGTTTTGTTGCCAAATTTGGTGTGATTTCGTTCATTGGTTCTTTCGTTTTTAAGGTACTCATTATGCACAGAGCATTTATAGATAGATATTAGATAGATAGATAGATAGATAGATAGATAGATAGATAGATAGATAGATAGATAGAAAAGTAGTATTGTTTCAAATGAAGTCGGTTGCTCACTTTGTGTCTTTGCACAGACTCATATGTCACTGTTGGGATATTATTTAGGCTTGGGTTGTGAGATAAGAGAAAACCATCTCGGATGATTCTCCTACGCATACAGAGAGCCAAAATTGATTAATTGTATCAGAGCTACCTAAACTCCATTTTCCCAGTTTCCAACAGACCTCACAACCTCTGAGGATGCCTGCCATAGATGTAGGCGAAACGTCAGGAGAGAATGCTTCTAGAACATGGCCAGGCAGTCCGGAAAACACACAACAACCCAGTGATTCCGGCCATGAAAGCCTTCGTCAATGTATCTGAGATGTGTGGTGGTGTGAACAGAAAGAGGAAGGGGTACAATTGTACACTAAAGAAAGAATAAGAGAGAGAGAGATATTATGAGTGACAGAAAGTTCAATACATAATATGACACAGAAGACCCATAATAAGAAACCAGGCATGACTTAGCCACCAATGTTTATATTACAAAGTAAAACTGATCTCAGAAGTTTACATATTTTTAAAAAAATATAAATACCGGGTGGGTCAAAAAGTTTTGCCTCTTGGGTCATAAAACCTTTATGAATGAACCTATGACAGCAAACCTTGCTACAGATCATAGTCTGGACTGTCCTCTACACAAAATCTGAAACTATGTAGGTTGTCACTGACTTGAGTGACATTAAAACAGAAAAAGAAAAACCCTGAATGGTTTTGATGCCTGGGTTAAAGGCACAAATGTGTACATATTGATATTGAAGGGTAGTTTTGTGTATAGGATATAGTTCAGGCTTGGATCTGGAGCAACTTCTGCTGTTATAGGTTCATTCATAACGTTTTTATGACCCAGGAGGCAAAACTTTTAGACCCACCTAAGTATATCAATCCTTCTTCCTTTCCTCTTTCTCCTCCTCCTCATTACATGTCTTGATAATGCAAATATTTCTTCTTCCTCTTCCTCTTCCTCACTCTCTCCTTTTTCTTATTTCTTCCTCCTCTCTCCTCTCCTCTCCTCTCCTCTCCTCTCCTTCCTTCCTTCCTTCCTTCCTTCCTTCCTTCCTTCCTTCCTTCCTTTCCTCCCTTTCCTTCTTTTGTGTGTTTTGCTTCACCAGAAAATGACGCATTTGCTTTGTTCCAAAGTGAATTTGCTTACTATGCTAAGGGTCCTTCCACACAGCCCTATCTCACAGAATATCAAGGCAGGAAATCCCACGTTATCTGAGTGTGGACTCAGATAACCCAGTCCACACTCAGATAATATGGGATTTTTCAACCTTGATATTCTGGGATACAGGGCTAGGTTGAAGGGCCCTGGGTTATCTGAGTCCACACTCAGATAATGTAGAATTTCTCTGCATTTATATTTTGGAATATAGGGCTGGGTGGAAGGGTTCTGGGTTCTTTGAGTCCACACTCAGATCATGTGGGATTTTTCTGCCTTGATATTCTGGGATATAGTGCTGTGTGGAGGGTTCTGGGTTATCTGAGTCCACACTCAGATCATGTGGGATTTTTCTGCATTTATATTTTGAAATATAGGGCTGGGTGGAAGGGCCCTGGGTTATCTGAGTCCACACTCAGGTAACCCAGAACCCTTCCACCTACTCCTATACCCCAGAATATCAACTCCACACTCAGATAATGTGGTATTTTTCTGCCTTGATATGGAATATAAGGCTGGGTGGAAGGGCACTGATTCCACACTGACATATATTCCAGTTCAAAGCAAATAATGTGGGCTTTAATTCAATTGTGTGGACAGGGCCTAAGTTAACCAGGGTGTTTGTTCTTTATAATACTTTGTGTGCTTTTTTTTAAAAAAAATAAGAGAATACCTAGGAAGTCAATGAGCCAATTTTCTTGTCCCAATGGAACATTTTGCCTTTTTTCAAGGCCATGCGTTTTCATATCCTACTAACAATTTGGGTGTGGACGCTCAGATTGGGGAGGATGTCCTCAAAGAGGTTGGGAGGGTGATCTGTGGAACTTGTGCTTGATACAACCAAGTAAACAAAGCTGAAACCTTAGACCTGGGCCCTCAGATCCTCTATATCCACGACTTAGGGCTCTTCCACAGTCATGTAATTCAGAATATCGAGGCAGAAAATCCCACAATATCTGCTTTGAACCTGGTTATCTGAGAGCCCTTCCACGCAGCCCTATATCCCAGAATATAAAGGCAGAAAATACCACATTATCTGAGTGTGGACTCAGATAACCCAGGGCTCTTCCACACAGTCCTATATCCCAGAATATCAAGGCAGAAAATACCACAATCTCGGCTTTGAACTGGGTTATCTGAATCCAAACTGCCATATATTCCCCATTCAAAGCGGAAAATGTGGGATTTTATTCAGGGGCCTTAGGCAGTCGTCTATTTCTCCCCATGATTTCCAATTTGAGTACTTTAGACGAAGGTGGGTATTGTAAACTGCCTCAAATATAGGACTATACAGAAGTAAACAAAACAAACCAATGATTTAGAAATAGTTTCCCCTGCCATTCAAGTTGAGCATAAAAAAATCTATTTTTTTTCCAGAAATCACGCACAACCTTTCAAACTTCAGCCTCTTGCAGTTCAGTGGGAATGGGTTTCTGTGAGTTTTCCGGGCGGTATGACCATGTTCCAGAGGCATTCTCTCCTGGCCTTTCTCCCACATCTATGGCAGGCATCCTGAGAGTTTGTGGGGGTCTGTATTCAGGGGGATTCTGAAGGTAAAGCGGCACAGGACTCCAGAACTCCCGTGTGCGTGTGTGTCGGGGAGGTGGGAGTGGGAGAGAGAGGCAAGGGGAGGCAAGGAGGGCCCAAGCTCCTTCGGTGAAAGAGGAAAGTCCTGCTGCCATTCCACCACTTGGAGAGCTTTGCAGGCGATCCTTCCTGAATCTCTCCCCTTCCTGACTTGATTTGGAGGCAGTCCTCAACCAGGACAGAGCCTTTCTTTCTCCACCCTCTTCGGCTGGGCGTCTTGGATGCAAGTCATTTGCCAAGTTAGTCTCAATGGTCAATGTAGTGGGAGGCTTGGTTTAATGTATTGTCGAAAGCTTTCATGGCCAGAATCACTGGGTTGTTGTAGGAGCCCCCCCCCCCCTTTGTGCCGGGGAATCTGGGGAGAGCGTGGATGAGCTCCCTCTGTCAGCTCCAGCTCCCCATGCCGGGCCGTGAGAGAAGCCTCCCACAAGGATGGTAAAACATCAAAACATCCGGGCATCCCCTGGGCAACGTCCTTGCAGGCAGGCCAATTCTCTCACACCAGAAGCAATTTACAGTTTCTCAAGTCATTCCTGACACACACACAAAAATGGGTTGCTGTGAGTTTTTCGGGCTGTATGTTCCAGAAGCATTCTTTCCTGACCTTTCGACTGCATCTATGGCAGATGTTTGGAAACTGTTCCTGGGCCTCCCAAACTCTAAGGATGCCTACCACAGATTCATTCATTTTTTAAAAGAAATGGGAGAATCAAATCCAATTTTTCCTCAAGTAATAGTCGCAACCTTCTTTTGTCAAGATACATCAAGAGAGAGAATGCTTCTGGAACATGGCCATACAGCCCGGAAAACTCACAGCAACCCAGGTTTGCTTGACTTTGCAAAGAACTTGTTGCCTCCCAAGTCTTCTTCTCCGGCCAAGAGTATCTGAGTCGGTCATTTGGAAGATTGCTGCGTTGGAGGGGAGGGAAGGAGGGAGGGAAGGGGCTTTCTGTGTGTCTGTATCCTTCCCAAATCCACCACCCCGGCATTAAATGTGACCTTTCCCTGCCTTCCCTGAAATTCGGTGAAAGGGGGAGTGTAGAAGCTGAGAAGGGCTACACGAGGGAGCGCAGCAACCATTTGCAGACACCATACTACTTATTAATATAATATAATATAATATAATATAATAAGGGCGTATGGAACACACACATGGACACACATGGCAAACAAACTCGTGTTTTGACCAAGTTCTGTCGATGTTTGGAAACTGTTTCTGGTCCTGTTTCTCTTCACCTTCACTGCCAGGAGGCATCTCTTCAGACCCTTGGAGAGACGAACACACACAGGTCCCTTTAGGCCTGTAAAAGGGGGGGGGGGGGTAGGGGTTCAACGCCTCCCCCCGAAATTTTTCAGGTTAAAAAAACTATTTTTTTTTTTGCTATTTTTGGCCTTACTAACCTTGCATATCTTTTATCTTATACCTTTTACGGAGCAATAAGGGTCTTTGGGCTGTATTAAAAATGTTGTTGTTGTGTTACCGAACTACTCTTCATGATTTGCTAAAAAAAAGTTTCCACTTAAAATCCTGTTTCTGTCTCCTGCAGAATTCTGGGGTTTGTAGTTTAGTTGAAGCTGTTAAAGGCTCCTCCTTAAACTACAAACCCCGTAATTCTGCAGGAGGTAGAAATCAGATTTTAAGTGGAATTTTTCTCTACAATGAGGCGACACACATTGCACATCAATTCGTGTTTTGACCAAATTCTGTCGATGTCTGGAAACTGTTTCTTGTTATGTTTCTCTCCTTGCTTTAAGAAGGACCCGGGAATCTCTTCAGAGCCTTGGACAGACAAGCCCAAAGAGAACCTGGCCTATCTAGTGACTGTTAGGACGACTAACTTTGGAGATTGGGTTAGTAGAGTCCTGATACGAAGCTCCCCTTGAGTTTCCCTACTAGTAGTCACTTTAAGCAACCTCACCCCTATTTGCAACTCAGTCTTCGCCGAACACATACACACATTATATATATTATATTATATATATTATATATTATATTATATATACTATAATATATACTATAATATATATAATATATAATATTATATATTATATATATTATAGTATATATAATGTAATATAATTATATAACATATAATATATTATATGTTATATATTATACATTATACATTTTAAAATGCATACAATATATAATATATAATATATAATATATAATATATAATATATAATATATTCATGGCCAGAATCACTGGGTGGCTGTGAGTTTTCCGGGCTGTATGGACATGTCTCCTGACGTTTCGCCTGCATCTATGGCAGCCATCCTCAGAGGTTGTGAGGTCTGTTAGAAACTAGGAAACCCATTTTTGACAGGCATCCTCACAACCTCTGAGGATGCTTGTCATAGATGTAGGCGAAACGTCAGGAGAGAATGCTTCTGGAACATAGCCATACAGCCCGGAAAATTCACAGCAGCCCATACTATATATATTTTACAATTATATGTGTGTGGGTGTGTGTGTGTGTGTGAGAGAGAGAGAGAGAAACACAACCACTGAGGATATCTGCCATAGATGCAGGCGAAACGTCAGGGGAGAATGCTTCTGGAACACTATATATATTTTACAATTATATGTGTGTGTGTGAGAGAGAGAGAGAGAGAAACACAACCACTGAGGATACCTGCCATAGATGCAGGCGAAACGTCAGGGGAGAATGCTTCTGGAACATGGCCATACAGCCTGGAAAACTCACAGCAACCCAATCCTCTATCAGGGAGGTAAATGCTTTTCTAAGGGCTACAGACATTAAGTCTTGAAGACGTTTCGCCCACATCTATCTATACATAGTTTATTATTATTATTATTTTTACTTTATGAAATTCACTTGGGGTCAGTTTCAAAATAAAACACACCATTGTAAAACGTGTTCGTGTATTTCAAGTATATGATATTATAGAGATAGGTTATATGTGTTGATTCATGTTCATGGCTCCAAAAGAGAGAGAGAGAGAGCAAAAATACGGTTTGGGGATGTTGTTGCTGCCAGTCACAGCTTCCTCCAATTCCAAAGTAAACTCGGCTGTGTCGGTTTCATTCGAGGGCATTCCCCGACTCTCTCGATTATGACAGTGCCATTGTGTGTGCCGTATGTTGTTACCTTTTTGGGGGGACGACGACGACTAATCCACACCTCATTTAAACCAGAATACCCAGATTTAAAACAATTTACTATTCCTATTCCTCGGTAATACATGCCACGGAATCTAATGGGATTTAGGTCATGGTAAATATGTTTCGGATTGGAACCTAATCCAAATATTCAGGCAGAGCTGCGTGGATGGTCGTGGCCATTAACCCTCCCATTAAGGAAAAAGTAAGTGGTCGTCCAAATCATCAACACATCCTCACGACTATAGGTCTCATATATGTTGCAAAGTGCAAAGATAGGGACTTAGATACTTTACATTTCTCTCTTTCACATACACACATATAGTCGTAATGGGAGGGGGGTTTAGAAACAAAACTGGGATTCAAGCCCCCTTAATTTTCCCCATTCTATTGGGTCTATGATGCTTAGTGGTTACACAGAGACTGCAGAACTATTTCAAAGTGCATGCAAGATGGTTAGTTTTGCCAAAACATTTTTTTTCCTGAATTCCCAAATAGGTGGGGGGTTAGGAACAAAACTGGGATTCAAGCCCTCTTAAATTCCCCCATTCTATTGGGTTTATGTAGATGCTTAGTGGTTACACAGAGACTGCAGAACTATTTCAAAGTGCATGCAAGATTGTTAATTTTGCCAACACATTTTTTTCCTGAATTCCCAAATATTGTGGGAGGGGGAGGGTTAGAAACAAAACTGAGATTCAAGCCCCCATAAGTTTCCCCATTCTGTTGGGTTTATACAGATACTTAGTGGTTACACTGAGACTGCAGAACTATCTCAAAGTGCATGCAAGATGGTTAGTTTTGCCAACACATTTTTTTCTTGAATTCCCAAATATGTGGGGGGTTAGATACAAAACTGGGATTCAACCCCCCATAAGTTTCCCCATTCTATTGGGTCTATGTAGCTGCTTAGTGGTTACACAGAGACTGCAGAACTATTCCAATGTGCATGCACGATGGTTAGTTTTGCCAATTTCCTGAATCCCCAAATATGGGGGGGGGGGTCAGAAACAAAACTGGGGTTCCATTAAGTTCCCCCATTCTATTGGGTCTATGATGCTTAGTGGTTATTAAAAAATGCGTAGTGGTTACACAGAGACTGCAGAACTATTTCAAAGTGCATGCAAGATTGTTAGTTTTGCCAACACATTTTTTTCCTGAATTCCCAAATATTGTGGGAGGGGGAGGGTTAGAAACAAAACTGGGATTCAAGCCCTCTTAAGTTCCCCCATTCTATTGGGTTTATGTAGATGCTTAGTAGTTACACAGAGACTGCAGAACTATTTCAAAGTGCATGCAAAATTGTTAGTTTTGCCAACACATTTTTCTTCCCTAAATTCCCAAATACCTGGGGAGTGAGGTTAGAAACAAAACTGGGATTTGGGACCTCACTACTACCTCTGAGGATGCTTGCCATGGATGCAGGCGAAACGTCAGGAGGGAATGCCTCTAGACCATGGCCATACAGCCAGAAAAAACCCACAACAACCCAAAACTGGGATTCAAGCCCCCATTCTGTTGGGTTTATGTAGATGCTTAGTGGTTACACAGAGGCTGCAAAAGCCTTTCAAAGTGCATGCAAGATGGTTAGTTTTGCCAACACATTTTTCTTTCCTGAATTCCCAAATACCTGTAAAGATGCAGGCGAAACGTCAGGAGAGAATGCTTCTGGAGACTGCAGAATTATTTCAAAGTGCATGCAAGATGGTTAGTTTTGCCAACACATTTTTCTTTCCTGAATTCCCAAATACCTGTAAAGATGCAGGCGAAACGTCAGGAGAGAATGCTTCTGGAGACTGCAGAACTATTTCAAAGTGCATGCAAGATAGTTAGTTTTGCCAAGACATTTTTCTTTCCTGAATTCCCAAATACCTGGTGAGTGAGGTTAGAAACAAAACTGGGATTCAAGCCAGGCGAGCGTCAGCTTCAATCCTAGTTTTGTATCCCAATTTTTTTTTAATTCAGGCTTTGTCTCCGGAATTTTTCTCAGAGTTTCGCCTGCAATTCCTGCACCGAGATAATTTTCCCCCAAATAGAAATGTTAAAGTGCGGTCAGCAGCACCAAGTGACAAGCTGCGTTAGTTACTTGATACTTTGGACAGCTAATGTTTACTCCGAGATATTTTAAGCCCAAGTCAATAACTCGGGGGTCCGCCCTGCAGCGAAATATTTGAAGTGCAACACCTTGGACACGTTTAATGAGGGGGTATTAGCCGAGCCAGGCCTCCCCAGTAATTAGAAAATACTTCTGAGGAGACAGCCCTAATCGCTTTCCATGGGGCGCTTGGAGACATTAACCCCAAGGGGTTGGTTAGACCTTGAGAACAGGGAAACTGCATCTCTTTGCACGCCCAGAGAGTCAAGATTTTCCAAAGTTGTTTGGAAAAAGAGGAATTAATACAATATTTTGGTTGGACAAAGCAACAGGCCGACCTCATCACACTAGGGAATGAATCCACTTTCAATCCGGTTTCTGCCTTCTGCAGAATTCTGGGAGTTGTAGTTTAGGAAGGAGCTTTTCATAGCCTCACAAAACTACCAACCTCTGATTTTTTCAGTTTTTAAGTGGGTTCATTTTCTAGGAATAGTCGTGGGGACGAGGCTCTGCGTTACAGCAACACCTACTTAAAGGCTTATGAGAAACAGATCAAATTTCCCCGGATCGCTTTCCTCAAACTTCCAAATCTCCTAAACACATTTCCGTGGGATTGAAACACACCTCGTGGATTGAAACGCGGCTCACTTCCAAGTATAGGTGTGGAAAAATAAATAAATAAATCTGTTTCTTTTGGCCATATCCCTGCACTTTACTGCCTCTGCACTTCCTTTACTCTCCCAAATATTTTGCATTCCCCGGCTGTCAGACCCTAAAAATAGCTCATCGTTACTGAAATATGGAACCACAACAACACCCGAATGCAGCACCAAACACTCACAGACTACACGCACATATTTGAGAGCAAAGTGGGGATAGGTTAATACATCTCAGTCTGATTTTGGTCCCTTTTTCTTCTGATGCTTTCAAGGGCCAACTAGATCCGTGCCCGCCTCTCCTTTGGCTTCCTTCTAAGATTAATCTAAGACTAATCAGCCCCCTCCTGGAAAAACAACGCCCGAGGCCTCTTGCCAGGTCGAAACGTGTGGGGACTCTGTGTGGGTGTGAGGGGGAGGGAGAGATTTTTAAGGAGGGGGGAGAGACAGATATTCCTCAATTGCTGGACTCCGGTCCGCCTGGCCTTCTGCTCCCCCCCCCCCCCCTTGTCCTTGCCTGATTCCTTTCCCATTTCCCCCCACAAAACCTCACTTTTTATCTCCCTCTCCTCTTCGTTTCATTTCTCCGGAACAGAGGGTGAATTTGCTCCAGTATGTGGTGAACCAAGAGTCCTGAAATATTGGGAAAGGGCCGGGGAAGCTGCCTGGAGTGGAGGAGGCGCTTTCTGTTTTGGCTTCATGGAGAGGAAGGGGGGGGGGGGTCCCTTCGGCTCGGCTAAATCCTGTGTCTCACCATTCATCTCTCCCTTGAAAGTGTTTATTGGTGAAATCTCTTCTCCTTCTTTCTTTCTCTTTCTCCCCTTTCTTCTTCTTCTTATTCTCCTTCTCTCCTCCTCCTCCTTTCTCCTTCCCCTTCCTCTCCATCTCCTTCTCTTACTTCTCCTCTTACTTCTCCTTCTCCTTCACTTCTTCTTCTTCTTTCGCTTTCTCGTTCTCTTCTCATCTTTCTCCTTCTCCCTCCTTCCTCTTCGTCTCCTCCTCTTTCTCTTCCCCTCCTCCTTCATCTTCTTTCGCCTTCTCCTTCTTTTCTCTTTCTCCTTCTTTCTCCTTCCCCTTCAACTTCGTCTACTCTTACTTCTTCTCCTTCTCTTACTTCTCTTTCTCCTTCACTTCTTATTCTTCTTTCACCTCCTCGTTCTCTTCTCCTCTTTCTCCTTCTCCCTCCTTCCCCTTCGTCTCCTTCATCTTCTTTCGCCTTCTCCTTTTTTCTCTTTCTCCTTATTTCTCCCTCCCCTTCAACTTCGTCTCCTTCTCCTCCTTCACGCCTTCTCCTTCTTTCTCCTTCTCCTTCCCCTTCGTCCCCTTCTCTTTCTTCTCCTTCCCCTTCGACTTCTACTCCTCCTTCTCCTCCTTCAGTTCTCCTTCTTTTTCTTTCGCCTTCTCCTCTTTCGCCTTCTTCTTTCTCCTTCCCCTTCGTCTCCTTGCCCTCCTTTACGCCTTCTCCTTTTTCTTTCCCCTTCGTCTCCTTCTCTTTTTCTTCCTTTTCCTTCTTCTTTCGCCTTCTCTTCTCCTCTTTCTCCTTCTCTTGCTTCCTCCTTCCCTTTCATCTCCTTCTCTTCCTTCTCCTTCTTCACTTCTCCTTTTTCTTTCGCCTTCTCCTCTTTCTCCTTCTTTCTCCTTCCCCTTCGTCTCCTTCTCTTTTTTCCCCTTCTCCTTCTCCTTCTTTCTCCTTCCCTTGCTTCCTCCTTCCCCTTCGTCTCCTTCTCTTCCTTCTCCTTCTGCTCCTTCACTTCTCCTTTTTCTTTCTCCTTCTTTCTCCTTCCCCTTCCTTCGTCTCCTTCTCCTTCCTTCTTCTCCTTCCTCTTCCTCCTGTGTCTTCCAAAGCAACACCCAGTGTCCCTTCCCTTCATTGACCTTTGGGTGACTTTCACAATTCCAAGTCCAGCCAAGCAGAGATCCTGCGGATGTCATAGAAGAGCCGAATCACATTTGGGTGCCTTGAAGAGGACCTTTTGTGGACGGAAGAAGTTCCAAGCAAGCAGAGGGAGAACAATCTCAGGGAAAAGGCTGGGTGGCTCTATTGACCGATTATTTTGCATTAGTTAAGGAAAAATAGCTCCAAAGATCTGCTTCTCTCTCTGTGTGTCCCCCCCCCCCTTTCCTACGCTATCCAATCCCCTTCGTGGTGTTTATTTTGATTCCAAGCGCTGGGAGGAAGGGGAAAGCCCTCGTCCTGCTGCCTGTCAATGCAAACCTCTCTGTTTAATATTGTTTTTGAAGCCCGAATACATGATCAAAGGCTCCTGTCCGGTTTGCAGCTGAATGATTCAATTATCAGACCCTCTCGCATATGTTGCACGGCAGCAGCAGCAGCTCGGTCCCAGGAAGAAGGAGATCCGCGCCAGGGAAAAAGCGGCTGCTTTCGAAAACAAACAGAAAGCAGGGATATTTGGAGGTCTTTTTCCTGCAGGCTAGGCTTTGGGATTACAAAAGGGGAAGGCTGGTTGGGGAAGGGAGGAAGGGGGAGGGAGGGGCACCCAGGAAAGAGACGCTAAGACAAAAAAGAGGGAGACGGAGGGGGAAATTGAACCGCTTGGGATGCTTCCTTTCAACCCCAATGTGCAAATAAATAAATCGGCTGCACACACACACACACCAAAACTTCCTTTGTATCGCACAAGGAATTGTGGGATTCCGTCCCTTCTCCCTTCCTTTCCCCCCTCCCAACTCGGATTGTAAACAGTATGGATTGTATACATTGAGATAGAGATGCAGAAAGAAAGGAAAGGGGATCCTCCACGTTGCAGGTATGTCTGCATTTGACAAAAAAGCACAAATAGGAGAGAGAGAAAGGACGCTATAGCTTTAAAACCGGGGGGAAAGGAAGAGGAGAGGGAGGAGGGGGGAGAGGGAGGAGGAGGGGGGGCTTCTGCTGCTGTCATTTACGAGAGGGCGGCTGGGTCACGTGTGGACGAGCCCGCTCCGCCATTGGCCCGAGGCACGTGTCTAGGATACCGGCCTTTGCGACGTCACTTGAGGAGCTGTATTAAAAATAAGAACAAAAATCCAGAGTGAAAGTATTTCAGGTTCGGGGGTTAAGTGGCTTCTAATTTCACACCTCCAAAAGTGTAGACAGGAAGGAGAGAGGGAAAGAGAGAAGAGGAAGAGAGATCTCCTTCTCCTCGTTTAGCTCCTCGCCTGTCTCCTTCCGATGCAACTTGGACTATTTGGCTCAAAGGGGAGGAGGGCGTCGGAGGCGGCGGTGGTCGTCCAGATGCCTTCCCAGGCTGCGTTTCCTGGGCGCTGCTGAGTAGATACTCTCCCTCTCCGGTCTCCAGATGGGCTACCACTGACCCACGCTCTCTCCACCCCTGGGAAAGTCCTCGGGATGGATCCACGCCGGGGCCACGAAGGCACGAGGCGGGCGCCCTGCTGAGACTGAAGGCGGACAAGGCCCCGGAGGAGGTAGAGGAGAAAGAGGAGGAGGAGAGGAGGAGCAGTCCCGCACGCCTTTGCCGGGGGGCTGAGGGGGGCAACGCTGGCCCTGGATCTCTGGGAGGGAGCTGAAGAGCCCAGAAGGGCGCCCGAACAAAAGGGGAAGCCAGCGTTGCGGGGCTCAGCATGGAGGAGCGCCCGGGCAGCGAGCAAAGCGGCGAGGAGCAGCAACAGCAACCCCATCCCCATCCCCATCCCAACCATCCGCCGGAGGAGTCCAGCAGCGGGAGCGAAGCGGAGCCCAACCGGCGCCGGGCGGCGATGCTCCTTCCCCGGGTGCTCCAAGCGCCTCCCCACCGGATCACCAACTTTTTCATCGACAACATCCTGCGGCCGGAGTTCGGGAGGAGGAAAGAGGACGGCACTGGCCTTAGCTCGGACTCTCACTCGCAGCAGCAGCAGCAGCAAAGCCACCCGCACCACCCCCAGCAGCAGCAGAACGCCCCTCACCTCCACCAGCCCCAGCTCCTGCCCGCCAGGAGCCCCTCCGCAGCTCCCGCCGAAGGAGGAGGAAGCGGAGGCGGCTCCAAAGCCCTGGCCCCGGCCAAAAAGGGAAACGATTCGGGCGAGACGGAAGGAGCCTTGAAGCCCCGCGGTGGTGGTGGTGGTGGTGGAGGAGGAGGAGGGGGAGGGAGCAGCAGCGGGGGAGGCGGCGGAGGAGACCTCTCGCTCAGCTCCGACTCGGACAGCTCCCAGGCCAGCTCTTTCCCCAACGGGCAGCCCATGCTCTGGCCCGCCTGGGTCTACTGCACCCGCTACTCCGACAGGCCCTCGTCAGGTAAGAGAACCGGGACAACACCCCCCTCCCCAGCCCCTTAGCAAGAAGCACAAACTCCCGGAGAAAGGAAGGAAGGAAGGAATCCTCCTCCTTCTCCGCAGTTTCAAAACAACGACAGCAAAGTTGAACGGGGGGGGGGGGCAGAGGGGGAGAGGGACAATATCGGCCCATATTTATGAAAGAAGGGTCTTAATGAGTAGAGGGAAAGACTGAATACAGAGAGGGGAGGGGGGTAAAAAGGCTGCACGGCACACAAAGCGACCTCCAGTCCAGGCACTTTGGAAACCAGACCAAACACCGAGCCTCCGAAGCGATGGAGAGAGGCGGTATCTATCTATCTATCTGTCTGTCTATCTATCTATCTATCTATCTATCTAGCGCTATCTATTTATCTAGCTAGCTCGCTATCTATTTATCTAGCTATCTAGCTATCTAGCTCGCTATCTATCTATCTATCTCTAGTTAGGTAGGTGTATATATTTCTTTCTCTAGTTATGTAGCTATCTATCTATATAGTTATGTATGTATGTAGTTATGTACATAATATTATGTACATAATATTATGTACATAATATTATGTATATAATATTATGTACATAATATGTATGCAGTTATAAACATTATATGTAGCTATCTATGTAGTTATCTATCTCTTTATTTAGTTATGTATCTATGCAGTTATGTACTACATAACTAGATAGATAGCTATATAATATGTAGCTATCTATGTAGTTATCTATCTAGTTATGTATCTATCTATCTATTTAGTTATGTAGCTAAGTAGTTATCTATCTCTGTAGTTATGTAGCTAGCTATCTTAGTAGTTATAGATTTAGTTATGTAGCTATGTATCTATGTAGTTATGTAGCTATCTAAGTAGTTATCTATCTATTTAGTTATGTAGCTATTTATCTATCTATGTAGTTATGTGGCTATCTATCTATGTAGTTATGTAGTTATCTATGTAGTTATCTATCTATGTAGTTATCTATCTATGTAGTTATCTATTTATCTATTTAGTTATGTAGCTATGTTTCTATCTATGTAGTTATGTAATTATCTATCTATTTAGTTATGTAGCTATCTGTCTATCTATCCAGTTATGTAGCTATCTAGTTTTGTAGCTATCTATGTAGTTATGTAGCCATCTAGTTATGTAGCTATCTAGTTATCTATCTATCTATCTATCTATCTAGTTATGTGGCTATCTATCTATGTAGTTATGTAGCTATCTATGTAGTTATCTATCTATGTAGTTATCTATTTATTTATCTATTTAGTTATGTAGCTATGTTTCTATCTATGTAGCTACCTCTCTATCTATGTAACTATCTATCTTTCTATCATCCCGCCCCTTGAGTAGGACCTGAGGGAAAGTTCCTTGTACTAGGATTCCTAACCCACTCCTTTCTCTCTGAGTTATGTATCTCTGAGAAAGGAGAATAATGACCTCTGCAAGGCCTGGCTCCAGAAGTCCCGCCGCTTGTAAACAGGCCTGGAAACGTGCCCCGTCCTTTCCTGCCTCCTCATCCCCGTCCAAAGGGGCCTGGAAGCACCTCCAAGCCTTCGGGGAGAAAGAGGGACCCCCGGGAGAGCTTTGCTTTGGGTGGTGAGGACCCCAAGACCCCGGAGAAGCAGGGAAATGCCTTCCTCTCTCGCCAGCCAGCGCCATTGGGAAGGCTTTGGCTTTGGAAGGGAGAGAGAGCGACAAGCTCCTTAAACATGGTCTCCTCTGTTTACAACCCTCGAGTCTCAAAGCCGAGCCGTTTCCCCCCAACTGACTTTGCAATTTATACCCCAAACCACTTTTAATTGTGGAATAAAAATTCCAAATGAGTAAGAGAGCGGTGTTTCGGATAATAAACATCCCCCGCCTGGTTCGAAATTTGCTCCATTGTTCTCCAGCCGCCTCCTTTGTTAATATTTAATTATCATACATCCCCACCATGGCCCAAAACAAAGATTTGAGTCGATTCCTTCCATAAAAGGCTGGGAACAGGATCTTTCTGCCGATAAAATGTTTTGTTTTGATTTTAGTTTTTGCATGTAACGCTCAAAAAAATATAAAAATACAAATTCGGCAAGGAAATTCGGTTAAAAATCCCAAAACAAAACAAAAAACCCTACATACGTTTCGATTATAATATGTCATGGATCGAACAAGAGAGGAAGTCGGATCTTGAGACCAATATTATTAAAAGAAAGTGCGTTTTGTTTCCCTGTTTATGATGGTGTTGCCGGAGTTGGTGCAAACAAGAGGTAAACATTGAGTAGAGTAAAACAGAGTTGGGGAGTTTGCAGGCAGGAGCTGCTTCCTACTTTCTCTGGCCTCTGAGAAATAATCCCAACTCATTCTGGGTCTCTTAAGAGACCCAGAATGAGTTGGGATTATTTCTCAGAGGCCAGAGAAAGTAGGAAGCAGTTTCTATATATATATTTGCTGTCCCTCGGTCAGGAAGTCAGGACACTAGAGGCACTCCAAGTGGCCAGTTTCTAGTCAAAGGACATTTAGCATTAAAACGTAATTGTGATTTTAAATGCATTAAATGTACCCTCAACTCGCTTCTGACACGATAAATAAACAAATAATCAGGAAGTATTTCTGGTTATACTTCCTGGGAGATATCTCTGGCCCACAGCTGAATAAAACCCCACATTATCTGGTTTGAATTGGAATCTATGGCATTGTGGACTCGGATAACCCATTTCAAAGCAGATATTGTGGGGTTTTCTGCCTTGATATTCGGGGTTATACGACTGTGTGGAAGGGACGGAGTGGGGAATGGGAAAAGACGAGACTTTGATACGGTGGTTGGCCAAGTGAAAGCAAAGTTCCCTGTGTCCCTCTCCCCTCCCTTGCCTTCTTCTAGAGGCCCGAGGGTCAAAATCGCCTTCTCAGGGCCCTTCCATACAGCTATATAACCCAGAATATCAAGGTAGAAAACCCTAACAGTATCTGCTTTGAATTAAGTTATCGAGGGCCCTTCCATATAGCCCTATATCCCAGAATATCAAGGCAGAAAATCCCACAATATGTGCTTTGAAATAGGTTATCTGAGTCCACACTGCCATATATTCCAGATAGTGTGGAGGGTGTTGAGATAACCCAGGACCCTTCCACACAGCCCTATATCCCAGAATATCAAGGCAAAAAATCCCACAATATCTGCTTTGAATTGGGGTATCGAGGGCCCTTCCATACAACCCTATATCCCAGAATATCAAGGCAGAAAATCCCACAATATGTGCTTTGAACTGGGTTATCCGAGTCCACACTGCCATATATTCCAGATAATGTGGGGTTTTTATTCAGTTGTGTGGGAGAGTCTTCAGATAACCCAGGGCCCTTCCACACAGCCCTATAACCCAGAATATCAAGGCAAAAAAAATAAAATAAAAAATCCTACAATATCTATTTTGAATTGGGTTATCGAGGGCCCTTCCACATAGCCCTATATCCCAGAATATCAAGGCAGAAAATCCCACAATATGTGCTTTGAACTGGATTATCCGAGTCCACACTGCAGTATATTCCAGATAGTGTGGAGGTTTTATTTAGTTGTGTGGGAGGGTGTTCAGATAACCTAGGGCCCTTCCACATAGCCCTATATCCCAGAATATCAAGGCAGAAAATCCCACAACATGTGCTTTGAATTGGGTTATCTGAGTCCAAACTGCCATATATTCCAGATAGTTGTGTGGGAGGGTCTTCAGATAACCCAGGGCCCTTCCACACAGCCCTATATCCCAGAATATCAAGGCAAAAAATCCCACAATGTCTGCTTTGAATTGGGGTATCGAGGGCCCTTCCACATAGCCCTATATCCCAGAATATCAAGGCAAAGAAATCCCACAATATCTGCTTTGTACTGGGTGATATGAATCCACTCTCGAATAATGTGGGATTTTCTGCCTTGATATTCTGGGATATAGGGCTGTGTGGAAGGGCCCTGAGTCCACACTGTTATATATTCCAGTTCAAAGCAGATAACGTGGGATTTTATTCATCTGTATGGAAGGTGCCTGAGACTCTTTCGGGCTGAACGGGCCCTGGACGGAGGCCGAGAAGCGCCCCTCTCTCTGGTGGGCTCCTTCTCCTGCCAATCCACAGAGGGCACAAGCAGGAAGGAGTCAGGAAACGGGCAGGTCTTGCTGAGGCCTAGCCGGGGTCGCTTAGAGATGGGATTGCGCCCAATTCCCCCCAGAACAAAAGAGAGGACAACCCCCCTTTCCCCAATTCCCTTTTCTCCTTCAGCCTAAAGAAGAGCGGGCTGAGACTGAGTAGAAGGAGTCCCATTTATCCAGGCATGATTCCTGTACCGTTCCTGGACTTGTTCCCTTTTAAAAATACAAACCCAATTTCCCTTCTCCTTCAAGTCTAAAGAAGAGCGAGCTAAGGCTGAGGGTCTTTCCACACAGCTATATAACCCATAATCTCAAGGCAGAAAATCCCACATTATTTGAGTGTGGACTCAGGGCCTTTCCACACAGCCCCATATCTCAGAATCTCAAGGCAGAAAATCCCACAATATCTGCTTTGAACTAGGTTATCTGTGTCCATACTCAGCTAATGTGGGATTTTCTGCCTTGATATTCTGGGGTATAGAGCTGTGTGGAAGGGCCCTGGGTTATGAGAGTCCACACTGACATAATCTGAACCCCTCCCTCTGATATAATTTCCAACAAACAGTGGGCCCTTCCACACAGCCCTATATCTCAAATTATAAAGGCAGAAAATCCTACAATATCCGAACTGGGTTATCTGAGTCCACATTGCCATATATTCCAGTTCAAAGCAGATATTGTGGGATTTTATTCAGCTGTGTGGAAGGGGCCTGAGTAGGGGGAGTCCCCTTCCTTCAGGCCTGCTTTCCTAGGCTTTTTCCCTTCTGCAATACAAACCCAATTCCCCTTTCTCCTCCAGCCAAAAGAAGAGAAGGCTAAGTAGGAAGAGTCCCATTCATCCAGACCTGCTTTCCTGAACCTTTCCTGGGCTTGTTTACCTTCTAAAGTGCAAAGAGTGAACTTGGAGGGGTTGGGGAGGGGGCAGGAGAGAGTCTCTCTCATCAAAGGCAGAGGTTGGTGGAGGTGTCCTTGGCCTGGCTCCCTTCTTTCCCCTCTCTCCTCCCTTCCTCCTTTGGGTTGGATTCGAAGGAGTTGGGGAGGAAACGGGGCAGATTTGGAGGAGTTGGAGAGGTGAAGGAGTTGGGGAGGAAGCAAGGCTGGATTTGGAAAAGTTGGGGAGGAAACAGGGCTTGATTTGGAAGAGTTGGGGAGGAAATTAGGATAGATTTGGAAAAGTTGGGAAGCAAAGGGGGCTGGATTTGAAGGAGTTAGGGAGGTGAAGGAGTTGGGAAGGAAACGAGGCTGGATTTGGAAGAGTTGAGGAGGAAAGGGGGCTGGATTTGGAGGAGTTGGGGAGGTGAAGGAGTTGAGGAAACAAGGCTGGATTTGGAGAAGTTGGAGAGGTGGAAGAGTTGGGGAGGAAATGGGGCTGGATTTGGAAAAGTTGGGGAGTAAACGGGTTTGGTTTGAAGGAGTTGGGGAGGAAACGGGGCTGGATTTGGAAGAGTTTGGGAGGAAATTAGGATAGATTTGGAAAGGTTGGGAAGGGGGCTGGATTTAGATGAGTTGAGGAGGAAACGGGGCTGGATTTGGAGAAGTTGGAGAGGTGAATGAATTGGGGAGGAAATGGGGCTGGATTTGGAATAGTTGGGGAAGAAATTAGGATAGATTTGGAAAAGTTGAGAAGGAATGGGGCTGGATTTGGAAGAGTTGAGGGGGAAAGGGGGCTGGATTTGGAGGAGTTGGGGAGGTGAAGGAGTTGAGGAGGAAACAAGGCTGGATTTGGGAAAGTTGGAGAGGAAAAGGGGCTGGATTTGGAGGAGTTGGGGAGGAAACTGGGCAGGATTAGGAGGAATTGGAAACGTGAAGGATCTGGGGAGGAAACAGAGATGGACTTGGAAAAGTTGGGGAGGAAACGGGACTGGATTTCATAGACTCATAAAATCGTAGAGTTGGAAGAGACCTCTTGGGCCATCTGGTCCAACCCCCTGCCAAGAAACAGGAGGGGTTGGGAAGATGGAGAAGTTGGGGAGGAAACAGGGCTGGATTTGGAGGAGCTGGGGAGGAAATGGACCCCATTTTGCCCCCTTCTTTGCCGATGGAGGACTTTGGAGGAGTTGGGAAGGTGGAGGAGTTGGGAAGGTGGAGGAGTTGGGGAGGAAACGGACCCCATTCGGCCCCCTTCTTTGCCGATGGAGGACTTTGGAGGAGTTGGGAAGGTGGAGTTGGGAAGGTGGAGGAGTTGGGGAGGAAACGGACCACATTCGGGCCCCCTTCTTTGCCGCCCCTTTCCCCAGAGTGTGGGCCTCCCCTTCTCCGATCCAGGCCCTTTTAATTGGCCCTGCTTTTCCAGAAAGAGCTGGAGTTCCCCCCGAGGGACCCAGAGAACCACTTAGCTGGGGAAGGCCTTTCTCTACATCCCCGCCATTCCCTTAATGATTGAGTTAAGCGTCCAAGGCCTGGCCCCTTCCCTCACCCCTCTCTTTTGCCCTCTTTCGCCCCGGACGGCAGGCCCCAGGTCGCGGAAACCAAAGAAGAAGAACCCCAACAAGGAGGACAAGCGCCCGCGGACCGCCTTCACGGCCGAGCAGCTGCAAAGACTCAAAGCGGAGTTTCAGACGAACAGGTACTTGACGGAGCAGAGGCGGCAGAGCCTGGCCCAGGAACTCAGCCTCAACGAGTCGCAGATCAAGATCTGGTTCCAGAACAAGCGGGCCAAGATCAAGAAAGCCACCAGCAACAAGAACTCCTTGGCGGCCCACCTCATGGCGCAAGGGCTGTACAACCACTCCACGGCCTCGAAAGACGGCAAGTCCGACAGCGAGTAGAGGAGGAGGAGGAGGAGGAGGGAAGGAAGGGCGGCAGAGCTGATTCCAGGCTTTGGGAAGCTTGGGCCTTCATCCAGGGGTTTTGGACTGCAACTCCCACCATTCCTAACAGCCTCAGGCCCCTTTCTTTCCCCCCTCAGCCGCTTAAGCGGCTGAGGGGGGAAAGAAAGGGGCCTGAGGCTGTTAGGAATGGTGGGAGTTGCAGTCCAAAACACTTGAAATGAAGGCCCAAGCTTCCCAAAGCCTGGCTTATACAATGCAATAATTTAACTAAAAAACACAAAACCAATAAGGGCCAGTGTATAAAGACTATACCAGCATAAATAGTGGAGGGGGAAGAAAAAATAATATTGTGTATTAGAATAATATACTTCTGCAATATTCAGTGTGTGTATATATATATATTATATTATATATATTATATATATATAATTTACAGGTTAAGGTGTTGTAAAAAAAATTATCCGATGATAAAAATATTTTTTTTTTCAGTTTGATGAAGCTTAAGTTAAACTTTTTTTGGATAGGCTTAAGCACTCAGTGTTTGAAAACAGACAGACATTTGGGACACTGTTTTTTGAAATTCAAAAAAAAATTATTAAAAAAAAAACAAACAAACCACCACAAACTTTTTTGCTGAAGTCCAAAGATTTTTTTTATTATTATTGCTGCATTTTCACGAGAACTGTGAACCCGAATAAATAGCTCTCCTATTTGTTCTATGAGTTTATATGTTTTCTTTTTATCTTTTACCTTCCTCTTGTGTTTTTTGCCTTTGGGGTGAATGGGATAGAGAGAAAAAAAATCATACTTTAAAAAAATATTCATAATATTAAATTATAAACACGATATATAAACAATACATGCTTTCCGCCTGGAAATATATAAATTAAGAAACTAAGGGGAAATAAATAAATTCAGAGTCATACAGTAATGATGTATTGTGAAGGCTTTCATGGCGGGAATCACCAGTAATTATGAGGGTTGCTGTGAGTTTTTTGGGCTGTATGGCCATGTTCAAGAAGCATTCTCTCCTGACGTTTCGCCTGCATCTATGGCAGGCATCCTCAGAGGTTGTGAGGTCTGTAGGAAACTAGGCAAGTGGGGTTTATATATCTGTGGAAAGTCCAGAGTGGTAGAAAGAACTCTTGTCTGTTTGAGGTAAGGTGTGATTGTTGCAGTTGGCCATACAGTGATGCCTAACAACTTTTCCTGAATTTTCCTTCCTTTCTCAGCAAATTAAGCGTGTGGGAATTGAGAGTAGTTTTTTTTAAAAGAGTGGCTTAAGTCCCTTGCACACATATATTCCAAAATATCAAGGCAGAAAATCCCACATTATCTGAGTGTGGACTAAGATAAACAAGTTCAAAGCAGATATTGTGGGATTTCCTGCCTTGATATTTTGGGCCCTTCCACAAAGCCCTATATCCTAAAATATCAAGGCAGAAAATCCCACATTATCCAAGTGTGGACTCAGGTAACCCAGTTCAAAGCAGATATTGTGGGATTTTCTGCCTTGATATTTTGCTCCCTTCCCCACAGCCCTATATCCTAAAATATCAAAGCAGAAAATCCCACATTATCTAAGTGTGGACTCAGATAACCCAGTTATCCCCAACATTAATAAACTTTATTTAAAAAATTAATAAACTGCCCAAAAATCGTGTTGGCGGGGCAGTTTTCTGGGGAGTTGAAAAGGAATGCTGTTTTGAGTCCCTGTGAGTTTTCCGGGCTGTTCCAGAATGGCTATACAGCCCGGAAAACTCGCAGCAACGCAGGGCCCTTCCACACAGCCCTAGATCCCAGAATATCAAGGGAGAAAATCCCACATTATCTGCTTTGAACTGGAATATATGGCAGTGTGGACTCTGATAACTCGGGGCCTTTCCACATAGCCATATAACCCAGAATATCAAGGCAAAAAATCCCACATTATCTGCGATGAACTGGAATATATGGCAGTGTGGACTCAAAGAACTCGGGGCTCTCCACACAGCCATATAACCCAGAACATCAAGGCAGAAAATCCCACATTACCTGTTTTGAACTGGAATATATGTCACTGTGGACTCAAATAACTCAGAGCTTTCCACACAGCCATATAACCCAAAACATCAAGGCAAAAAAAAAACAAAAAAAAAAACCCCACATTGTCTGAGTGTGGACTCAGATAACCCAGTTCAAAGCAGATCTTGTGGGATTTTCTGCCTTGAAATTCCAGAATATAGAGCTGTGTGGAAGGGCCCTGAGTCCACACTCAGATAATATGGGATTTTTCTGCATTGATATTTTGGGGTATAGTGCTGTGTGGAAGGGCCCTGAGCTATCTGAGTCCACAGTGCCATATATTCCTGTTCAAAGCAGTTATTGTGGGATTTCCTGCCTTGATATTCTGGGTTATAGGGCTATGTGGAAGGGCCTTCGAAAACCCAATTCATAGCAGATATTGTGGGATTTCTTTGCCTTGATATTATGGGATATAGGGCTGTGTGGAAGGGCCTTGTGTTATCAGAGTCCACAGTGCCATATATTCCTGTTCAAAGCAGATATTGTGGGATTTCTTTGCCTTGATATTCTGGGATATAGGGCTGTGTGGAAGGGCCCTGGGTTATCTGAGTCCACAGTGCCATATATTCCTATTCAAAGCAGATATTGTGGGGGGATATAGGGCTGTGTGGAAGGGCCCTGGGTTATCTGAACCTCCTACCAGCTGTGTGGAAGGGCCCAGAGTCCACACTGCCACCCATCCCAATTCAAAGCAGAAAATGTGGGATTTTCTGCCTTTATATTCTGGGATATAGATCTGTGTGGAAGGGCTCCCAGTAATTCTAGCCATGAAAGACTTCGACAAGACCTGGAATACCGTTTTGCTTTGTAGTTTCCTTAGGACGATCTCTCTCCTTGCCTCCTTTTAAGAAGTCAGGGAAAGCCTCCCCCATCTCCCATCTTTGCCTTGTAGTTACTGCCTCCAATTCGCCCATCCATTACCATTTATCCCTTGCTCGCAGTTGGGGCCTCATCACACTAGAGGGAAAAAAAATCCACTTAAAACCCAGTTTCTGCAGAATTTTGCAGAATTTGTATTTTAAGGAGAAGCCTTTAACAGCCTCACTAAACTACAACCCCCAGATTTGTTTGTATTTTAAGGAGGAGCCTTTAACAGCCTCACTAAACTACAAACCCCAGATTTCTGCAGGAGGCCTGGGCCAACTTCTGGCCCTTGGGACCCCCCCCCCCCCCCCAAAGAGAGAAGGACAGTCCATTTGTGTAAGCAAGCAAGCAAGCCGAGGAAGAGGATGTGCATCTATCTACACTTCAAGTTTCTGGGGGATTGAATGCTCTGGTTGGGGGGAATCGAGAAAAGGAGATAAGCCGATTCAAGGAAGGAGATTGAGACTGCTCTGCTGACTTCTTGTCCTGCAAGAGGGGTTGTTTATAAGGCGAGGGAGGCGTGTCTCTCACTAGGAGCCTAACTGTTAGTGACTAGATTTTTATTTCGAGGAGACAAGTCACTAACTCAGCAAAACTCCAGGAAAGGTAGCCTTTCTTTGCCGAAAATTGGAGAGATTTTAAGCCGAGCACATAACATACCCAGTGAGGTTACAGTGGGTAAAGATGTGACAAAGAAAGATGTGATGTTTTGTGTTTGTTTTGGAATACAAAACAATACCTCCTCCCATCTCCTTTTGTGGGGAAAGAAGGCTCCCCAAAGTTGGCTTAGAGCAGGCCTGGGCAAACTTCGGCCCTCCGGGTGTTTTGGACTTTAACTCCCACAATTCCTAACAGCCGGTAGGCTGTTAGGAATTGTGGGAGTTGAAGTCCAAAACACCCGGAGGGCCGAAGTTTGCCTGGACTAGATCCACACCAACTGTGCGACAATGCTTTGCCTTAAAACCTTTCCTTATTTCACAATCACAACACACACGTTGTACACACAAAGTAGTATTCCGATTGAGTGAAAGAAACAATGGTCTTAAATCTAGGGTGTAATGTTACATTCTGGGTCAATTATCGGGTGTTTACAGGGTTCAGTGGCATTGCCTTCGAGGAAGGAATCCTCCCCATAGTTGGTGCATTTTACAACTTGCAGTATCCAATATTTATTATATAAGATATTTGAAAACAGAGACATTTGAAATTAAAAAAAATATTAAAAATTATTATGGACTATTAATGTTTCTATTTCCAAATTGTGAACCCTTTGTGTGTGTGTATGTGTGTGTGTGTGTTTCAAACCTTGGAAAGACTGCATTAAGTAATAAACAAACCCAAATTTGTGATGGAACCTACCACGCGTGCATCAGAACCTTGGTTTGATAGACAGCTCTTCCAAAATGCCTTTTCTGAGTCGCAAAGGAAATTATAGTTGTCCAAGGGTTGTGAGGTTTCCCAGGATTAGGAAGTTACCTCGGTTTAGGATGAGAATTTTTTTTCGGCCAAGCGGTTAATCCATTTTTAAATAAAAAAAAATATAATTAAGGAACTGTAAACGATTCATCTTGGCCTGGGAGAACAGTTACCAAACTTTATAATATCCAAACTTGGAATCTACTTGACATGAGCCTCTGGGTCCTTCCAAATAGCCCTATATCCCAGAATATCAAGGCAGAAAATCCCACAATATCTTCTTTGAACTGGGTTATCTGAGTCCACACTGCCATATATTTCAGTCCAAATCAGAAAATGTGGGATTTTATTCAGCTGTGTGAAAGGGCCCTTAGATAATACAGTTCAAAGCAGATATTATGGGAATTTCTGGGATATAGGGCTGTGTGGAAGCTCTATATCACAGAATATCAAGGCAGAAAATCCCACAATATTTGCTTTGAACTGGGTTATCTGAGTCCACACGGCCATATATTCTAGTTCAAAGCAAAAAATGTGAGATTTTATTCAGCTGTGTGGAAGGGCCTTCAGATAACCCAGTTCAAAGCAGATATTGTGGGATTTTCTGCCTTGATATTCTGGGATATAGGTCTGCCTTGATATCAAGGCAGAAAATCCCACAATATCTGCTTTGAACTGGGTCATCTGAGTCTGCACTGTCATATATTTCAGTCCAAATCAGAAAATGTGGGGTTTTATTCAGCTGTGTGGAAGGGCCCTCAGATAATCCAGTTCAAATCAGATATTGTGGGATTTTCTGCCTTGATATTCTGGGATATAGGGCTGTGTGGAAGGACCCTGAGTCCACACTGCAATATATTCCAGCTCAAAGCAAATAATGTGGTGTTTTATTCAGCTGTATGGAAGGGGCTTCCGCTTCATAGGTAAAACCGCGTTACCTGAAAATATCTACATCCTAAGAATTAACTGAATATTAAGAATTAACTGAATTCGCATAATAAAAGTATTTCTTTCCAAAATGGGGCATGTCAATTCCAACAGAAAGCATTATTAGAAAATGATATCAGGAATGAGTTATTATTGCTATTATTATTTTATTGACACAAAACCACAGTATGACACAGCAAATGAGATATAATTGCTATTATTATTATTATTATTATTATTATTATTATTATTGGAAACAATAACTAAAAAGCACAATGAACCTTCATGTAGGCCAGGCATGGGCAAACTTGGGCACTCCCTCCAGGTGTTTTGGACTTCAACTCCCACCATTCCTAACAGCTTTAGGCCCTTTACTTTCCCCCCTCAGCCGCTTAAGCGATTCCTTCCTTCTATCCTTCTCCCCTTCCTTCCTCCCTTCTCTCCTTCTCTTCTTCCATCCTTCTCCCCTTCCTTCCTTCTCTCCTTCCCTTCTTCCTTCTCTCCTTCCTTCCATCCTTCTCCCTTCCTTCTCTCCTTCCCTTCTTCCTTCTCTCCTTCCTTCCTTCCTTCCTTCCTTCCTTCTCTCCTTCTCTTCTTCCATCCTTCTCCCCTTCCTTCCTTCTCTCCTTCCCTTCTTCCTTCTCTCCTTCCTTCCATCCTTCTCCCCTTCCTTCCTTCTCTCCTTCCCTTCTTCCTTCTCTCCTTCCTTCCATCCTTCTCCCCTTCCTTCCTTCTCTCCTTCCCTTCTTCCTTCTCTCCTTCCTTCCTTCCTTCCTTCCTTCCTTCTCTCCTTCCTTCCTTCCTTCCTTCCTTCTCTCCTTCCTTCCTTCTCTCCTTCCTTCCTTCTCTCCTTCCTTCCTTCCTTCCTTCCTTCCTTCCTTCCTTCCTTCCTTCCTTCCTTCCCCAGCCTCAGGCCCCTTCCTTTTAGGACAATAGCATATAATAAGACAATAACATATAATACAGCATATGTACTATTTTCTGATCAATATGTGTACACCTAGAAAACTATTTTGGCATAATTCTATCCTTAACGTGTGAGGAAGTCCCCTTTCACTTAAAAGAATTGACTTCTGCAGTAGGCATGCATTGGATTTTATTAAGGGGAAAATCCTGGGAAACCTCACAACCTCTGAGGATGCCTGCCATAGATGTGGGTGAAACGTCAGGAGAGAATGCTTCTGGAACAGCCCGGAAAACTCACAGCAACCCAGTGACAACACAATCTTAAAGTTAAATTCAAATGAGTAATAACAATAATACCCAAGCTACAAAAACAAACCAACAACAAACCAGAGTCCATTGGATTTCGTGAATAGAAGGAGGTGGTATTTCAAATATGTCAACCAAATGTATTATTATTATTATAATTATTATTCCCAACCTCAAATCCAGAGTTCATTGGATTTAGTAAATAGATGGAGGTGGTATTTCAAATATGTCAGCCAAATCTATTATTATGATTTATTATTATTATTATTATTATTATTATTATTATTATATGTATTGTACCCCGCTTTATCTCCCCAAAGAGGACTCAAAGCGGCTTGACCTCAAAGCATTACCATAGAATTTAAAATATACAAATATACAAAAATTAAAACAGAATTAAACACAACTATAAAGAAAGATGTAGTAAGTATTGGGGGGGGGGGTCCTAAACTGCATTACTAGGAATTATTCATGATGTACAACACAATTATTAAATGCTAATGGTATTATAGAATACATTATTATATTATATAAAATTCCAAAAATAATCTAGCTCCATAATAAGCCATATAAATAACAAGAACTATTTTAAGGCATTGTAGACTTTATTGAACTCCCTGAAACAAGTAAAAGAAGTCAACAACGTGTGCAATTAAATATTGGGTTGCTGAGAGTTTTCCGGGCTGTGTGGCTATATTCCAGAAGCATTCTCTCCTGACGTTCTGTCCACATCTATGGCAGGCATCCTCACCTCTAAGGACACCTGCCATAGATGTGGGCGAAACGTCAGGAGAGAATGATTCTGGAACATAGCCACACAGCCCGGAAAACTCACAGCAACCCAGTGATTCCGGCCATGAAAGCCTTCGACAACACGTATTCCTAATGGGTTCCCTAACAGAAAGTAGGACTTTTGGGGGAAATGATTGCCATTCTGACACACCTTCCTGCTTGGAAACAGAGTTTTCCAGGATATATTTTGCGTTATCAATACTCGGAAGTCTATTCTAGGTCCAAACAGAAAGTTGATTGAATGAATTGTATATTGTGCCAGCCATAGGCCATGACCTCAAATAATATACAAGTACAATAAGCACTTTCCAATATAAACATTTAAACTTATTCTTTAAAATTACAGTAGCAGTGACATAACAACAATAACAATGTCTGATTTGTACCATCCCAAATTATCTCCATTTCTAGCCTCAGATGTGGACTTTACTAATTTAGCTCGGATTTTTTTTTTTTTTTGGGGTTGCGACTGCACATATGGCAACCTTTAATGTTATATTTTTGGAATAGTTTACTAATAAGGTATTGTCCAGGGCTTTCATGGCCTGAATCACTGGGTTGCTGTGAGTTTTCCAGGCTGTATGGCCATGTTCCAGAAGCATTATCTCCTGACGTTTCGCCTGCATCTATGGCAGGCATCCTCAGAGGTTGTGAGCATGGCCATGTTCCAGAAGCATTCTCTCCTGACGTTTCGCCTGCATCTATGGCAGGCATCCTCAGAGGTTGTGAGTATGGCCATGTTCCAGAGGCATTCTCTCCTGACGTTTCGCCTGCATCTATGGCAGGCATCCTCAGAAGTTGTGAGCATGGCCATGTTCCAGAAGCATTCTCTCCTGACGTTTCGCCTGCATCTATGGCAGGCATCCTCAGAGGTTGTGAGCATGGCCATGTTCCAGAAGCATTTTCTCCTGACGTTTCGCCTGCATCTATGGCAGGCATCCTCAGAAGTTGTGAGCATGGCCATGTTCCAGAAGCATTCTCTCCTGACGTTTCGCCTGCATCTATGGCAGGCATCCTCAGAGGTTGTGAGCATGGCCATGTTCCAGAAGCATTTTCTCCTGACGTTTCGCCTGCATCTATGGCAGGCATCCTCAGAGGTTGTGAGCATGGCCATGTTCCAGAAGCATTCTCTCCTGACGTTTCGCCTGCATCTATGGCAGGCATCCTCAGAGGTTGTGAGTATGGCCATGTTCCAGAAGCATGCTCTCCTGACGTTTCGCCTGCATCTATGGCAGGCATCCTCAGAGGTTGTGAGTATGGCCATGTTCTAGAAGCATTCTCTCCTGACGTTTCGCCTGCATCTATGGCAGGCATCCTCAGAGGTTGTGCCTCACAACCTCTGAGGATGCCTGCCATAGATGCAGGCGAAACGTCAGGAGAGAATGCTTCTGGAACATGTCCATACAGCCTGGAAAACTCACAGCAATCCAATCCGCTGGCAGGGCTGCAAATGCTTTTCTATGGGGTACAGATCTTAAGTCTTGAAGATATTATTGACAATATTAATCACTCTTTAGTAGAGGATACGAAGTGGCGAAACCCTGCTGTTTATTAGTCTGCAAGTTGTCAGATGCATCCATCTCAAAGATTTCAAACAGAAAGTAGCACTCACTAACCCAGGGAAATCAAGTTTGGTGCAATAAAACCAAGCTCAACCTACCCAGCCAGTCACAAAACAAAGAGCCCAATGACAGAAAAGTTGGTTTCTAGGTAGATACTCGGTTCCCCTGTGCTCAAGAGACTTACTATCCAATGATGGCAGAGAAGAAGGTGCCAGAATCGCTCCACAACGGATGGGAAGGGGATTTGGAACCCCCTCCACCAAGTGAACATGTTATCCAAACCATCAGCAGGAGCCAAAGGAACAGCAGGCATTTTCACATACTCCACTCGGGTGAAAAGGAAGCTCTAGTATGAAAACACAAGTTAAAAGAGGCAGGCAAGGCCCAAGTGCCCGGTCTCTTGAGTGTGTGTGCTGGGGAGGGCGAGGAGGAGATTATTTACCCCGTTTTCATGCCCCGCAACAACATCCCGATTAGATTGAAGAATATACAAAGAGGTGTATTTTCATAGATGGAGGAACCAACTACCCTCCGGTCAATCAAACAGCGTCGCAGTTACAAACGCCTCCTCTCATACTTTGTTGGAAATAAGCTGAGTTTCTCAATCTTAAGAATCAAAAGTATTCACATTATAAAAGTATTTATTTGTACAATGTGGCATGACAATTCCAACATAAAGCGTTATAAGAAAGTGATATCCGGAATTAATTATTATTGCTATTATTATTTGAAACACAATAAGATGAGTCCACAGCAGACACTCTGCGGGCTGTTGTATTGGATCACACGTCGGACACTTCCCAAGTGTCTAGGACTGTTTATTATTATTATTATTATTATTATTATTGGAAACCATAACTAAAAAACACAATGTAGACCAGGCATGGGCAAACTTTGATCCTCCTTCCAGGTGTTTTGGACTCCAACTCCCATCATTCCTAACAGCCTCAGCCCCTTTCCTTTTCCCTCTCAGCCGCTTAAGCAACTTCCTTCCTTCCTTTGTCCTTCATTCTCTCCTTCCTTCCTTCCTTCCTTCCTTCCTTCCTTCCTTCCTTCCCTCCTTCTTCCTTCCTTCCTTCTCTCCTTCCTTTTCTCATTTCCTCCTTCACTCCTTACTTCTCTCCTTCCCTCCTTCCTTATCTCCTTCCTTTCTTCCCTCCTTCTTTCACTCCTTGCTTCCTTTGTTCTCTCCTTCCTTTTCTCCTTCCCTACTTTTCTCCTTACCTCCTTCCTTCCTTCTCTACTTCCTTTTCTCCTTACCTCCTTCATTCCTTCCTTCTCTCCTTCCATCCTTCCCTCCTTCTTCCCGTCCTTTCACTTCTTCCTTCCTTCCTTCCTTCCTTCCTTCCTTCCTTCTATCCCTCCTTCCTTCCCTCCTTCTTTCTTCTTTCCTTCCTTCCTTCTCTCCTTCCTTTTCTCATTTTCTCCTTCACTCCTTACTTCCCTCCTTCTCTCCTTCCCTCCTTCCTTATCTCATTCCTTTCGTCTCTTCCTCTTTCCTTCTCTCCTTCCTTTCTTCCCTCATTCTTTCACTCCTTGCTTCCTTTCTTCTCCCCTTCCTTTTCTCCTCACCTCCTTCACTCCTTACTTCTCTCCTTCCTTCCTTCACTCCTTCCCTTTCTCCTTCCCTCCCTCCCTCCTTCCTTTCCTCCTTCTTTCCTTCCTTTCACTTCTTGCTTCCTTTCTTCTTTCCTTCCTTTTCTCCTTACCTCCTTCACTCCTTCCCTCCTCTTTTCACTTCTTACTTCCCTCCTTCTTTCACTCCTTCCTTCCTTTCTTTTCTCCTTCCTTTTCTCCTTACCTCCTTTTGTCCTTCCTTCTCTCCTTCCTTCCCTCCCTCCTTAAGCGGCTGAGGGGAGGGGGAGAAAGGGGCCTGAGGCTGTTAGGAGTTGTGGGAGTTGGAGTTCAAGCCACTTGGAGGGAGGGCCAAAGGTTGTCCATGCCTGATGTAAATCTTAACTGTAGGGAAGTACTTTCTTCCAGGAGCGTTTGTTTGTCAACGCCTCGCTCTGGGGAAGAGCTGCCACCCTTCGAGGGCGAGACAATTTAGCAATCCTGTGGCCAAAAGTCCTTCTGCATCCTGCTGATTTAATATCCGACCTGTCTCCTCCGTCTCCGCCCAGGCAACTCTCCAAAGCGCCCCCGGGACAGATGGGTTTCTAAGGCCAGCATCTCCTATCAGATGCTCAAGAGATGCTTCAGATAGCTGGGTTGCAAAGAGGGCACAACTGCATTGGAACAACACTCCGCCTGATTTCCGCAAAGTAATCAATTAGCATAGGTGGATGAGATCTGTGAGTGGCGACGATTTTGTCTCACTTCCGGTGAGGACGAAATGCCTTCAGTATATTCACTCACATGAATAAAACAAAAGGACGAGCCCAGGCGTAGATATGATAACTCGAAACTGGGCTAGAAAAATATCCGAAAGCTTATCAATTTAACATTCTAACAACACTTCTCAAGGCCTACTGGTATGGAAGAAAGGGCGGGGAAATCACCACTGCTCTAGGATGGAATAGACTAACATTCACCAGCACTGGGCTTCCTCCCAGGGTCAATATGACTTCCTAGGCATGCTGTTGTTCTTTCCCCCACCTTGGATATTCCACAGATATGTCAACCCCACTTGCCTAGTTTCCAACAGGCCTTACAACACTCACACGTACTTCTAGCAGACAAGTGTTCTTTCCCCCACCCTGGATATTCCACAAATATATCAACCCCACTTGCCTAGTTTCCAATAGACTTCACAACATTCACACCTTCCTCTAGCAGACAAGAGTTCTTTCCTCAACCTCACTTGCCTACTTTCCAAGAGACCTCGCAACCTCACAGCATTCACATGTATCTCTAGCAGACAAGAGTTGTTTCTCCCACCTTGGACATAGATATATCAACCTCACTTGCCTAGTTTCCAATGGACCTCACAACATTCACTACACCTCTAGCAGACAAGAGTTCTTTCCCCCTCCTGGACATTCGACAGATATATCAACTCCACTTGCCTAGTTTCCAACAGACCTCACAACATTCACACATTCCTCTAGCAGACAAGAGTTCTTTCTCCCACCCTGGACATTCCACAGATATATCAACATCACTTGCCTAGTTTCCAATGGACCTCACATCATTCACAGTACCTCAAGCAGACAAGAGTTCTTTCCCCCAGCCTGGACATTCCACAGATATATCAACCCCACTTGCCTAGTTTCCAATGGACCTCACAACATTCACAGGTACCTGTAGCAGACAAGAGTTCTTTCCCCCACCCTGGACATCCCACAGATATGTCAAACCCACTTGCCTAGTTTCCAACGGACCTCACAACATTCACATGTACCTCTAGCAGACAAGAGTTCTTTCTCTCACCCTGGACATAGATATATAAACCCCGCTTGCCTAGTTTCCAACAAAACGCACAACATTCACTCGCTATCTCTAGCAGACAAGAGTTCTTTCCCCAACCCCACTTGCTTAATTTCCAACAGGCCTTACAACACTCACATGTACTTCTAGCAGACAAGTGTTCTTTCTCCCACCCTGGATATTCCACAAATATATCAACCTCACTTGCCTAGTTTCCAACAGATCTCACAACATTCACACATTTCTCTAGCAGAGAAGAATTCTTTCTCCCACCCTGGACATTCCACAGATATATTAACCTCACTTACTTAGTTTCCAACAGACCTCACAACCTCTGAGGATGCCTGCCACAGATGTGGGTGAAACGTAAAGAGAGAATGCTTCTGAAACATGGCCATACAGTCCGGAAAACTCATAGCAATGCAGACCTCACAACTTATGAGGATGCCTGCCATAGATTTGGGCAAAAGATTGGGAGAGAATGCTTCTGGAACATGTCCACACAGCCTTATGACTTTGAGCCACCATTTCTTGCCTATTCCTTTTGCAGACTTGTTATTGGTCTGTAGACCAGGGACTGGTGTTCCCAGCAATATACTTGGGGGGGGGGGGGGGGAGAGGATGATTGAAGATGATTGATACCAAAGGTGTCCTATTTAAATCAGAATGACTGCCATTATTATTATTATTATTATTATTATTATTATTATTATTATTATTTTGTAGACTGCCCTATCTCCCTGAAGGGAATCAGTGTGGTTTCCAACACATATGGCAAACATTCAATGCCTGCAACGAACATATAAACAAATTACATCAAAACAATATACATCAAACAATATACAAGTAACCTAACTATAAACAATAAGTAAAGAAAAAGGTTTCCCCTGACATTCATTCTAATCATGTGCACCGTTACCTTCCAGCAGAAGTGGTACCTATTGATCTACTCACATTTGCATGCTTTTGAACTGATAGTTTGACAGAAGCTGGGGCTAACAGTGGGAGCTCACCCTGCTCCCTGGATTTGAACAGTCAACCTTTCAGTTAACAAGTTCAGCAGCTCAGCAGGGGGCCCATAAACTTAATACCAAATAAAAATTAACCCAAATAACCCTATAAATAACACGTAAGTACAATTATGACCATTTCAGAGATTATTATGTCAGCTGAGTCAAAATGCCCAGGATGAAAATATTTTCCTCCTTTTTGGACTCATGCTGGCCTCTCCTTTCTCACTGCTGCACTGGTGGGTTCTATGTTTTCTTTATACAGTAGCTGGAAGAAAGCATAAAGACATAGATCTACACTTGATACTACTGTCATCTGCATAGAGCAGGCATGGGCAAACTTGGGACCTCCCTCCAGGTGTTTTGGACTCCCACAATTCCTGGCCTCAGGCCCTTTCCTTTTTCCCCCTCAGCCACTTAAGCGGTAAAGGTAAAAATAGAGGTAAAAAAAA